>NW_018250740.1:8739-9089 GCF_001263595.1 Phalaenopsis equestris | reverse complement strand
TTCCCCACCACCTCCCAGTTCTAATTTGTGAGTTGTTTGCTGACTTTTTTATGTAAAAGACAAAGCTTGATAATTGGTATGTGATGATGAATCTCAGTCCAGGCCTTTGATACTTGATTGAGAAAATCCCCATGCATTGACCACATATTCAGATATCTAAATTTAGCTTTAGTTTTAGAAGAGGATGAAGATACTTGAATAAATAAAGGTCTATGATCGGACCTACTCATAGCCAACTGCTAGACAGAAGTATGTAGAAACTCTCTAAACCAAATATTATTTACCAAAACTCTAACAAGCCTCTCCCAAATCTTCCCCCTTCTCCAAGTAAATTTAGGGCCTGTAAACCC
>NW_018250740.1:8429-8715 GCF_001263595.1 Phalaenopsis equestris | reverse complement strand
TCATTGAATGTGTTCATTAGATTAATATCAGGAGATCTCCCACCCTTCTTCTCACTAGGTGAAGAGAGGCAGTTGAAATCACCCTCCACTAACCAGAAATCCCTTATAGAGCTCCTGAACTCTTGTAACTGTTGCCAAAGATCCAGTCTAGCAGTTGTTGTACAGCCAACATATATGAAGGTAGCAAAACCATGATAGTAACTGAAATTATGCTTCAAATGGATAAATTGGTCTCCCTCTTTAAGAACAGTGCATAGGACTTCCTTTCTGCAAAGAAGCCATATTT
>NW_018250740.1:7733-8370 GCF_001263595.1 Phalaenopsis equestris | reverse complement strand
AGATTCATTAACCAATAGAGGTGGATTTTCCTCTTCTCCTAGTTCTAATAGTGCTAGAAGAAAGAGGGGGAGCATCCTCCAAAGAAGATGAAGAGGGAAGTAGATTCTTTAATTCCAAAGGCATTTTCTTCTTTTTTGTTTTTTGGACTTTCCAGCCATCTTCAAGATTCCTAGCTAATTGCAATATCAAAGGGTCATCCTCTGGTTACTCAATAGCTGTAGCCTCTTGATCAACAGGAAGTGTAGAATGTTCAGTAGAGAGAGTTTGTTCAATTTTAGTAGAATGTGGCATGAGGTGAAGGTGCTCAGTTAATGGTTCATGGTTAATTTGGGGGTTGGTACCACACTCTCTTGTGCCATAGCTTAAGGCAGTTAAGGCAGCTCTATTTCAGTATCATCATGGGCCCTTATCCCTGGCAACTCAGCACATTAACAGCACAATCAGCAGCAGTTGGTAACTCAGTGTCATGTGATTCAAATTCCTCTAGATGAGGTCTGGGGATTTTCCTTCTGAGGTTAGGATGGAGTCTAAAGCATTTCTCATCAGTGTGGCCAAACATATTGCAATGATGGCAATAGTAAGGTCTTTGTTCAGCTATGATTTTCTGCCAGTATCCATTATGCTCAGTGCCTAACC
>NW_018250740.1:0-7188 GCF_001263595.1 Phalaenopsis equestris | reverse complement strand
AGCAAAAGTAGCTTTGGCCCACTGAATATTGGTGGAAATATCAATTGGAGATGGGTCAGACATGACTGAGTTTATCAGAGATAGATTAACCTAAATCAGTCCACTGCCAGTGAAAACGAAAAGAGTCCAACCACACAGTAGGTAGAAGACTCCAACCAAACAACCAAACAAAGGGAAGCAGAACACAATGAGGCTAAGCAATACAATCAGTAAAGATAACCTTTTTAGAAATGTAGTTGACCCTGAGATGTCAAACTGCCAGTGAGACACCAAAGAAAGAACCAACCCCACAGTAGGTAGAAGACAAACAAAGGCAAAATAGTGGCCAAAGCAATCGAACAGTAAAAATTTGAAAAAATCAGAAGCCGGGAAGATGTAAAAGCTTTGAGAATTTTAGAACTTGTGAGTTCCAGTGATTAGATGAGAGGAATCCAGTTGAAAGTAAAATGATAGCAAAGATTAGGCCATCTACAGCAGCAAGTTGAGCCATTGTGCCGAAACCCTAGCAGAGCAACCGAGGAACCAGCCGCAACCCTTCATCTCTGTATAATATTTTTCTTTTACTTAAAAACATAGTGATAGTTTTGAAAATTAATTTCAATAAAAGAAATTTAAGTTTTAAAAATAAAAATCTAAATCTTCTAAATTTTTCAAAAATACAATGTTTCCTACTAAAGATAGTTGCACTATATTTAGCATTTTCCACACTAAAAAAAATTCAACTTTATGTTTTTCTTCGTTATTATAAATTTTAACTAAATTCTCTTACTCATTCCTATATTCAAAATTTTACTTCCCTAATATAACTTCATATACATGATCATTTTTTTTCTTCAAATAAAAATCAAATTTATTTGAAACTCAATTGAGAACAAAAAATTTTTTAAGTTCCTTTGAAAATTTTAGAAAAATTTTCATCCCTCCCCCAAACTTAATTTTTTTATAAAAGTAAAACAACTTTGCATCATATAAATATTGGCAAGAATGAAAATTTCAAAAATCAAGCTAACATGAATTTTCATATCCTAAATATGCAAGTACAAAAATTTAAAACAGGAGTAAAAAGTTTAAAACAGGAGTAAAAATTTAAATTGATCAAATTTTAATTTTCTTAACATATAGATATTCATCAGACTTCTATGCAGTTTAGTATAATATAAAAGCAAGCAAACACACTAACAAACATACAGGACTGCATCATAAAGAAAAATAACTGGTAGTAAATTGAAAATTTTTAAACATGCAGCTTTTTAAATTAAATAGTTAGGTAGATTCTAAACTTTTCTATGGTTCCAAAATTAAATTCAGCACACACTAAATAAGTACATTAAACAACACAATTACTACCACTTAACATAAAAACTACTCAAAAAATACAAATACTTCACAGTAGGTGTACAAAAAAACATAGCAGCCTAAAAAATAACAACATAAAACAAAACACGAAGAACGAACAACTGCAATAACAATAGTCATAACAACGCATAGACAAAAAACATCAAACAAAACTAAAGATCCAAACTAATCATCATCCTCTTCTGCATCACTATCATCACTATGCCAAACAACTGCAGGCTCATATGGTCTATATCTAGGATACTAAAGAATTATAGCATCCCGGTTACCTTTTCTGAGATGCTCAATAGCTAAGTTGTTCTCCTCCTTATAATCACTATGTCTCTTCATATATCCATCCATATGCACAACAAAATGTTCTAAGTTTTGTACCTTATCTGCAGTGTAGTTGACCTTGTCCAAAATCTTCTGTAATAACTGTGACTGAGAATCAAATCCAGAAGTCTGACCTCATGATGTAGAAGAAAGAGAAGTAGAAGCTCGTGACGTCGAAGCAGCAGAACTACTGGAAAATCCACCCCTCCAACCAAAAATAGAATGCTGTGAATAAGAATTCACATTCACACTGATAATAAGTTTTAGTGGTTATAAGATCTCCTCCCAGCTGTCAAATCTAACTCTAGCCTACTCGCATAAAGAAAAGCTCAAAGATGTGAATCCCAAACCTGCAGTAGTAGCAGCAATGACAGAACTCATAATAACATAATGAATTAAAGCTCTAAAATTAATAGGCTTGAACTGCTGACTGCAATAGTTGAAGGTTTCTCGATCTCAAATCACTTCACTTAAATGATTTGTAGGAAGCAGATGAGTAGAGATAAAATAATGGCATGCCTTTGCAGTAGCATCCAACTTTAAATTAGAAAAGCTTACTCTTCTTTCAAATGTTATCTTCCATTCCCCTCTTCCATCAGCTCATTCTAAATAATCTCGTCCAACTCCTCTTCCATAAGAATATAGTTTAAAAAAAACACAAAGTACTCTGGGGGCAATTGATAAAGCTGATTAATTACCTCATGGGAAAAAGGCATTGTCTTCCCCCTCACCTTGACTCCTTCTTCATCACATGGGAAAAAGGCATTGTCTTCCCCCTCACCTTGATTCCTTCTTCATCCAGCTTCAAAGAGATTTGTATAGAACTCCAGCACAACAAAAACCACTGCAACAGCATAAAAACAACAGAGCCACTGCCCCTGGTGGCGAACAATCAAATCTTCCACGGCTCTTCCCAAACTTTTAAAACACCGCTCAGGAATCAACTTTCTTGACTACAGTGCATCACTTTATCGATCCTGAGATCTCAAACAGACAAACTTGCTTGAATCAAATGGAGCCTTCCCCTAATCATCTTCATTCTTGGTGTTTCTACTAAAAAAAGGTATAAAATTCAAAATAAATTCCACATTCCACTCCAAATCACTAAACTAAACTCCTAAAAGCATAAACTAACAAATTCATTCCTTTCCCATAGATTTTTCTGAAATTTTCACCATGAATAGTGATTTTTAGGTAGCTCAAGAATGTGCTCAAAATACATGTTGAATTCAAATAAATTTTTGCATAGAAGTGAAGCTCTTACCTCATGGATATCAAATCTAGCAATGTTTTCCTCAAATCCCTAAGAAATTTTCAAATAAGGTGAGTCCTAGCTTACAAATCATGAAATCCCAAGGTTGAAGATGAAGTTGAGGTTTGGTAATAGTGTTTTTGGTCCAAATTTTCACTTAAAACCATTTACAAATCGATTTTCATGAACTGGCACTTAAGCGTGAATGGTTTGATGCTTAGTTGCCTGTCTCTCGGTTTAGGCAGCACTTAAGCGCGAGTCTTGGCTCTTAGGCACCAGTGCATAGATTTTGATTTTTTTGACTTAAGTGAAATGCACTCCTAGCCTAAGTCAACAAACCCTATATGGCGTCATAACACTTTATATACTATTTCCTTAACTCTTAACTCTCCTCTTACTTAAGGTTCATCAATCTTAACTAAGTCAATTGAACACATAATAACATGAAATTTCACACAAAAAAAAACTTATATTCATTCACGAATGATTACAAACATTTTCAAATACATAAAGGCTCAATTCAAATAGTCTCAGATGAGAAAATTCCTAATACAAACACTAGATAATTATCACTTAATAACATACTATACACACTTAACATTAAAGAAAGACTAAACACACAAACACTAAACCATGAACTTAATTCCATTCTCTAGTCGATGGAATGAATCCTGGCCTCTCATTAGTTTCTTCTTCATCATTTGGAATGTATATCTGAAAGAACAAATGATGATTAATTACTCTAATTGAATCTTCTTCAATCCACTTGTTCTTTAGATACATAGCCTTATCCGCTTCTTCTATAAAATTGGTATGGATAAACTACATCTTAAGTTCCCATCCTATATGATCCAGATGCGCTTTTACTTCCATTACTTTTGCTTCAATTGAAGCCACATTAGCCTCAATCTTAGTGATTTTCTCTGCTATCCCTTCGATACTAACGTTGAGGAAATAGTTATATAACTCTTGCACATTCTGACTAATAAAATTCTTTCAAATTACCTCCTCCTTCTTCTTCAAATCAATCTCCCAAGATGAAATTTTTGCAAAAGTTTCTCTTTTTCACTTAGGATTTTGGGTTAAATTTGAATTGTGATACAAATCCTTACATAACCCATCTATTTATATGCTTCAAATTTTTCCTATAACTCATAGGCACGTCTTAGAACTGTCTACCATGTCCAAGCGAACCAAATCTCAGTTAAAAATTCTCAAAACCAAAATTTTCAAAATTTGCACATATTTTTAAACTGTCGTGCTTAAGCGCCTAATGTTGGCACTTAAGCGCTAGTGCTCAATTTAGCACAGGTTAACTTAACATCCCAATACTCGTTCTAACATGTCTAAGTCATCTTTAAAGGTTTTAGAATAATCACTAACTTAATATATAATAAAAAAACTACGAAAATTTTCTAAGTCACAGATAATATCACAATAATAAAAAAAACACAGATAATTATGAGTTGCCTCACACATAGCGCTTAGTTTAATGTCATCAGCCTGACGTAACCAGTGCTTATTTTTGTTGACCCAACATCGTAAAATCATTTAATTTAAGTAGGTCACCTAAAAACCAGGATTTTAATCTATGAATATTCACTTTGAATATTTTGTCAGTTTTAGGATCTTTGATATCCACTTCTCCATAGGGATAAACTTTCATCACAACAAATTAGCCCATCCACTTGGACTTAAGTTTGCCTAGAAATAATCTTAACCTTGCATTTAACCTTGCATTTTAACTTAACCTTGCATTTTAAAGCAAAACTTGTTGCCCTGGATGAAAATTTTTAGTAAGAATCCTCTGATCATGCCACATCTTCATCTTTTCTTTTTAAATCTTAACGCTTTTATAAGATTCATTCTGTATCTCTTCAAGCTCATTTAATTGCAATAACCTTTTCTCACCAGCATCTTTTAAATTGTAATTAAACTCTTTAATTTCATAATATGCTTTATGATCAAGCTCAACTAGTAAGTGACTAGCTTTCCAAAATATTAGCATATATGGGGACATTCCTATAGGAGTTTTGTATGCGGTCCTATAAGCCCACAAATAAAAATCAAGTTTGATTGACCAATCCATTTTGGTTGGATTTACACATTTTTTAATATTCTTTTAATTTCATGATTGGAAAATTCAGTCAAACTACTTGTTTGAGGATGATAAGCAGTAGCAATTATGTGGTTTATATTATATTTCCTGAATAACTTTTCTATTATTGCATTCTTAAAATGACTTCCCCTATCAATTATGATTACTCTCGGCATCCAAAATCTACAAAATATGTTCATTCTTAAAACTTTTCAATACTTTAAACATCACATCAAGGTAAAGTAACAACTTCTATCCATTTGAATACATAATCTACTGCTAACAGTATATATAAATTTTTGAAAGATGGTATAAATGGTCCCATGAAATACAATCTCCAAAAATTAAATATCTTAATTTCGAACACATAATTGAGGGGCATCTCATTCCTCCTAGAAATTTTGTCTGCTCATTGACATCGATCACAAGTTTTGATATACGTGTCTCGACAGTACTTTTGGTTGAGGTAGTAGCTCGTAAGAAGCTGTCAATCACTGGAATCAAAATCCCGTTACTCGCTTTGGAAGGACACAAGACTTGAGGATGAGGCTCGATCAAATAAACTGAGAAATATATGATGTCCGTTTGGTCTACAAAATCATTTTTTTTTTGGTAATTTCCACTATTTAATATGAAGAATAAAATAGGGTTTATATTAAGCTGGGTTCAGACAAGCTTCTTATAAGGACAAGCCCCTATAGTTAATTACATCTTAGATAACCAAAGTCACCTAAGAAAAATCTCGATAAAAATATAAAAAATATTATCTTCAAGGAGTTCAAAAGGATAGAACTTTTCAACAAAATTGGCTAAAGAGGTGTGAAATGGGATTGGCTCAAATTTGAAGCTTTTTGTTGTTGAATCTAAAAGAAGAAGAACTAAGGGATGTCACAGATCCGAAGGAGAACCTCGGTGACTTCTCAGTTTATCCTATTGTTTGGCTTCCATTTTGAGGAGAAATTATTTGAGTGTTTCATCCTGCCACTTTTATTTTTTAGGTCTTACATTTGTGTGAAATGATAACAGAAATTGCCTGAAAAATGTGAGGTTTTAAGTCGTGAAGGACGACAACCTTGGAATCCTAAGACGAGTTAGGGCTTATGTTGTACGACAGAGCTGTACAAAGGCCTAAAGATGAGGTGAGGATCTATGTTGCATAAGAAAACAACGTTGAAATCCTATGGCTTGGTTGTTTAATTATAAGAAAGGAAATTGGTTTAGTTACGGAAGACAGGTTTTGCTGTTGAAGATGACCGTGCTACCCAGAGTGCTAGCTCCAAGGTCCTTGTCGTGACGAGTATAAGTTTTCTAGGGTGTCAAGTTATGATGTCAAATCAGATGACCCTATTATTGTAATTCTTTAAAAATTTACTGGGGCATGTTAAAGTTGATTAGAGCGATACCGGTTAGGATCCTATGGTTCCCTCATTCCAGTTCCACTATTTTGAATTGGATTCACTTAGTCCAAATAAATTTACTATACTCAATTTAATGAGTTCCACACTTTCATTTAGACCGTGGGAAGCCTCGTTAGAAACCTTAGGTTACATCTTCTGAGGGATTCCTGATCATTCGATAGAGACGTCTTAATTTAGTTGTAATTGTTGTTTTTGTGATGTTTGTGATTAAATTTTTAGTTGTTTTATATTTTTAATGTTGTCGGGGTGAATTTTATCTTGATTGATTTTAATTTTTGTTTTGGGATTTTCTTTTTTTGGTTTTGTGGCTATCCGAATTTGTGGCTATCCTAACAGTTTTGGTTTCAATGCAGGGTGACATCATTGTTTAACATGCAAGTTTTGTAAGAATAAAAAAGTACAGTATAAAAGTATAAGAAAGATGGCACTGTAAACTATAAAAATCTTACCTGGTGAGTCTTCTCGTTCCACCACCTGAAACTCAATATGCGTGTGAGAGCACTTTATATAAAGCGGAAAAGTAAGGTTTTAGTGATCTACGCAACCCTAGGTCATATCTTAGTGGGTCCCTATTAATTTGATTAAGAATGATTTTTTTTAAGAAAAATATATTAAGTTTAAAAATATATTAAGTTTAATAGCAGATCTGAATCTCTGAGTTATCCACCAGATCGAGAGAAAGAAGCAGGTCCATGCCTCCCTCTCACTGCTTGATGAAAGTCTCAAGCTCATTTAAACTTATTATGTTG
>NW_018250739.1:0-341 GCF_001263595.1 Phalaenopsis equestris | reverse complement strand
GGGAAATAGAGAGAGGAACGAAGATAGGGAGGAGGTGAAAAATGGACGTAGGGAGAGAGCGTTTGAGGGTTTGAATGAGGGAGACATAGAGAAAGCGACAGAGAATGAAAGAGAGGGCTTGAAGAGAGAGGTTGGGGGAGAGAGAAAAAATAAGTGAAAGAGTAAGAGAGAAAGAAGATAGAGTGAGAGAGATGATAAGAAAGGTAAGAAGAGAAGGACAGAGGGTGATTGAGATAAAGAAACAATGGATGTCCAAGAGGGAGGGAGAGTGAGACATAGAGAGTGGGAGTGAGGGAGGGAGGGAGTGAGGGAGGGAGGTAGGGAAAATAGAGAGATGAAAG
>NW_018250738.1:1621-2673 GCF_001263595.1 Phalaenopsis equestris | reverse complement strand
GAGCGTAGGAGCTAGTGATTGTGATAGAGGGAGAGAGAAAATCGCTAGAAAGATAGGATGAGAAGTGAGAAAGAGAGAGGGAGGGAGAAGAATGAGAGTGTGGATGAAGGATGAAGGGTGGGAGGGAGGGAGGGAGAGAGAGAGACCATAAAAAGATAGAGCAAGAAGTTTAGAAGGTGGAAAGAAATCATGAAAAAGATAGACCAAGAGGGATAGAAGGGGAGCATTATAGAGAGAGTAAGAGAGACGAGACATAGAGTGAGAGAGCGAGGAGGTGATAAAGTGAGTGGGAGTGAGAAAGCGAGAGGAGGAGATAAAGTGAGTGGGAGTGAGAGATATAAAGAAAAGATAGAAAGAGAAAGGAGAAATGATACTTAAAAGAGAAGAGAGAGTGGAGAGAATAGAGAGATATGTAAGGAAGGATAGAGGATGGAGGGGGAAGAGAGAATGAGAGATATGGGAGAGAGTGTTAGAGTAGAAGAGTGAAAGATGAGAGAAGAAAGAGAATAAGGGAGGAAGAATGGGAGGGAGAAAAGATGGAGAAATTGAGTGAAAGAGATTGCAGGAGTGGAGAAGATAGAGAATAGAGTTTGAGACACATGGAAAAGAAAGCAAGGGAGAGAGAGAATAAAAGAGGGAGGGTGGGATAAGGAGAAGGAGAGTGAAAGGGGGGCATCAAGATGTATGAAGAGAAGAGAATACAGAGAAATATAGTCAAAGAGATAAGGAGGGAAAAGAAGAGAGCACAAAAAAAGAGAGGGCAAGGGAGAGAGTGATAAAAAGAGAGCAATGGATAGTGAGAGAGGGAGAGCCAAACAGATGATAGAGAGGAAAAATGGGAACAAGTGAGAGAGAGTGTGGGTGAGAGCAAGTGAGATAGAAAGGGGAGGAGGGAGGAAGAGACAGAATGAGAGGTAAAAAAGAGTGGTGGAGAGAGCGAAGAGAGAGATAATTAGGGAGGGATAGATAAACAAATAAGGAGGTAAAGAGAAAGAAAGTAAGAGAGAAATGAGAGAGGGAGAGAATAAAGATAGTGATAAAAGAGAGAGGAA
>NW_018250738.1:0-719 GCF_001263595.1 Phalaenopsis equestris | reverse complement strand
GGAGGAGTGAGAGAGAGTGTGTGTGAGAGAATGAGTAAAAAAGAAGGATGGAGGGGAAGAGAGAGAAGGGTGAAAGGGTGAGAAAGATGTATAGAGGATCATGGGAGAGAAATTGTGTGTGTGGAAAAAAAGAGAGAGAGAGGTAGTGAGAGAGTATAGAGGGGAAGAGAGAGGGAGAAAGAGAGGAGTGAGAGAGAGGTAGAAAGAGTAGTGGGAGGGAGAGGAATGGTGAGAAAGTAGGAGGGAGAAACGAGTGAGAAGAGAGGAGGGAGAAGAAAGGAGAGGGATGAGTAAGAAAGAGAATTAGCAAGAGAGAAAGAAACTGGGAGGAAGGAAGAGAGAGAAGAGATAGAAAGAGTAGTGGGGCAAAGGGATATAAAAAGAGAGAAATAAAGAGAGAGATAAAGGAAGAGAGAGAGAGAGAGAAATGATGAAAGTCGCAAGGACTAGAGAGAGTGCAAAATAGAGGAACAAAGAGAAGCGAGGTAAGGAAGAGAGAGAGAGAGAGAGAGAGAGAGAGAAATGATGAAAGTCGCAAGGACTAGAGAGAGTGCAAAATAGAGGAACAAAGAGAAGCGAGGTAAGGAAAGAAGTTTTATAGAGTGGGGAAGATATAGAGAGAGTGAGAGACATGTAGGGAGGGAGAGAGAGAGAAAGAAAGAAGCAGACTGTGAGGAGTTACAAATATAGGAATCACAAAAGAGAGAGGGAGGGAGAGA
>NW_018250737.1:21468-23383 GCF_001263595.1 Phalaenopsis equestris | reverse complement strand
TGAGTTTCCACTACCAATACCAGAAATGATGGTGGATATTGCTTCAACACATGAAATCTTCTCCTTCATGGACGGATTATCAGAATACAACCAAATAAAGATGGCTCTTGAAGATGCAGCACTTACAGCTTTCAGAACACCGATCAGAGTTTTCTACTACACAGTAATGCCGTTTGGTTTGAAGAACGCCAGAGCAACATACCAACGAGCAATGATAAGGATTTTTATGACCTCATTCACAATCAAGTAGAATGCTATGTAGATGATTTGGTCATCAAAATTAAAAAAAATTAACCATTTGTACGATTTGAGGATCATTCTTGAATGATTACAACAATATAATCTCAAGATGAATCCTTTAAAGTGCAAATTTGGTGTCACTTCTGGGAAGTTCCTTGGATTTGTCGTTCGTCATTGGGGAATCGAGATCGACCTGGAGAAGATTAAAGCTATCTTGGAAATGCCTCCCCCAAAAACTTTGAAATAATTACGTTCCTTTCAGGGGAAGTTGACATATCTGAGACGCTTTATTTGTAGCCTCTCAGGTAGGTGTCAGCCTTTCTCAACATTGGTTAAAAAGGACGCCAAATTTATTTGGGAAGAAAAATGCCAGCAGGCTTTTGAGGACGTTAAACAATATTTAATGACACCTCCTATTTTGGCAGCCCCTATCTTAGAGAGACCTTTGATACTTTATACCACGGCTTTAGATTACTCGCTCGGAGCTTTACTAGCCCAAGTTAACAACGAGGGCAAAGAAAATGCACTATACTACCTGAGTCGTCATCAGAAGCATTGTCTAGCTTTAATTTTTGCAGCCCAGAAGCTTAGGCATTACATGCTTTCTCACAAGGTAACTCTAATTTCAAGAATTAATCCGTTGCAATATTTAATGACACGACCAACATGCTTTGGACGTCTAGCAAGATGGTCGATGATATTATTGTCATTTGATATAACTTTTGTTCCTCTGTGTGTTATCAAGGGACAGATACTAGCAGACTTTCTTGCTGCACACCCGTTACCAGCTGGGTCCCCACTCAATGACGAGTTACCAGACGAACAAATTCTACAAACAGATTCCTCCAGTGCACAACACTGGGAGATGTACTTCGACGGTGCTTCTTCAGCTAGAAAAGACAAAGGCTCGGGCACAATCATACCAGGAAAAGAAGGAGTTGGTCTGATTTTCATCACTCCATACAAGGGTATGCTGAGATTCTTGTACCACCTGACAGAGCTTTGCACCGATAATGAAGTAGAATACGAAGCTTTAATTACAGGATTAGAGTTGGCAATCTTAATGAACATAAAAGATATTAACATCTACGGTGACTCCCAACTCATCATTCAACAAATTGCTGTAGAATACAGAATTTTGAAGCCCAGACTGTTAGAATATTACCAGTACACGATGAAACTGCTGGAGCAGATTCCCAACGTGACTTTCTATCAGATTCCTCGGGTAGATAATGCGCATGCCGACGCTCTAGCAAAACTCGCTAAAGAATTGGCATGTCCCCTGGAGGATTCCATAGAAATCACAGTACAGGGCAGACAAGTTCTATCCAAAATCAACATGGAACCCTACATAAACTCGGAAAAGATAAAGACACAATAAATGCGATTGTAAATATCAACGAAGACTGGCGAAAGCCATTGATGGAATATCTGCATACTGGAAAGCTGCCAGAGGATAAGTCTGAGCCAAACCAGATTACAAAGAGAGCTTTGTCTTACGCTCTCATAAATGGTGTTCTCTATAGGAGATCATTCGATCAAATGTGGCTACGGTGTTTGAGCAGAGCCAAGGCACAGGATATTGTCAAAGAAATACATGTCGGATTGTGTGGTGCTCACCAGTCGGGACCAAAGATGAAAATGAAAATCAAAAGACTCGGATATTATTGGCCAA
>NW_018250737.1:20949-21220 GCF_001263595.1 Phalaenopsis equestris | reverse complement strand
TACAGTTCTTCAAAGACCAAGTCGTTTACCGTTTTGGTGTACCGCGAAGAATTATCTCTGATAACAGGACAGCTTTCAAGAGCACAAAAATCAACAGCTTCGTCAAAAAACACGGGATATAGTGGAGATACTCCATAATTTGTTATCCGAAAGCAAATGGGTTAGCTAAAGCCTTCAACAAAATACTTGTACAAATTTTGAAAAAAATACTCAATGAAAATAAATGAGACTGGCACAATAAACTGCTAGAAGCTCTGTGGGCCTACCGAAC
>NW_018250737.1:19457-20820 GCF_001263595.1 Phalaenopsis equestris | reverse complement strand
GACTTGAAGAACTTGAAAGTCTCGAAGGAAAGCGCCTACAAGCACAACAACATCTGGAGCTATACCAAGCAAAGATGATATGAGCTCATGACAAACTGGTCCGCCCAAGGACATTTAAAATTGGTGACCTGGTCCATGTTCTCAAAAGACCTATTCTTGCTCGTCGCATGATAGGTGAAAAATTTGAGCCAGAGGGACCATTTGTCATTGAGAAGGTCTACGCCGGAGGAGCTTACCAACTCATCAATTCTCGAGGAGAAAGGCCTATGCTTCCAATAAATGGACGATACCTAAAGGCCTACTACGTGACATGACAACGCTTGCCGCTGTTAGTTTGCCGCGTACATATGAAAGTTTCTGTGAACTTCAGATAGTTCTGGGGTTATTTAGATGGCCTTAAAAGTCTATGACCAAATAATTTTTTTTTAATCAATATCAAAATTTATTGAAAATTCTTAGTATCGCATATTACATCCGTCCTTTTCTACATATACACTAACAAGATAAAATATACGTTAATTGAACTATGTTTTGTTCTGGTTCATAAACAATTCCAGCTCTCTGATGTTTCCCTGTTAGATGTCTCCCTGTTAATTTCAGAAGGAGATGTCAGGACCGCGGCTGATCTTTGCCTTCAAAGACGGTTTAAACCTCGCTTTAAACGAAGAAGATGTACCTCAAGGCGGAATAATCAACTTCGATATGAAATTTGATGATATCAACGTAGAATACAAAAATCCAATAATGGATACTGTTGAAGAATGAAAAAGATGGATTGCCCTCATTGCTCAAATTCAGCACTAGGATTCTCTCTTCCTCAAAAGGGAAAGAAATCATTAAAAAACAAGATCCAATGGAAGGGCCAAGTCGCCGTTTGCCTTCCATGGTAGCTACTTCGGCAGGAAATTTGATAGTTGCCGATGATCAGAAAATACCTTTCGCCTCATTGTGTAGGACTCAGCGAAGAAATGCTAATCGGAGAAAACAAATAGCTCTTGCCAAAGCGTAGAAAGAAAAACCAAAGTTATTTGCGATCCCGAAAGGATACATGTATAATGTCGACATGAGGGAGTCTTCTTACAGTCTAACTGCTAGAAGCTCTGTGGGCCTACCGAACGACATTTAGAACTCCCACTAATTGTACACCTTACATGCTCGTGTACGGGTCAGAGGCCGTACTACCATTAGAAATACAGACGCCGTCTCTCAGAGTCACCATTGCAAACCAAGTTACAACTAAAAAAAATGCAAAGCTCAGACTTGAAGAACTTGAAAGTCTCGAAGGAAAGCGCCTACAAGCACAACAACATCTGGAGCTATACCAAGCAAAGATGATATGAGCTCATGACAAACTGGTCCGCCC
>NW_018250737.1:16204-18138 GCF_001263595.1 Phalaenopsis equestris | reverse complement strand
TTGGAATTATATACAGAGGTCTTTTCTCTTACAGAGCAACAAGAAGTACTCGATTGTGTGTTCGACCTCCGAATCAGAGGCAAAGCAGGACTGCTATCCGGAAGAATGTATTCCGAATCGAAAAAATGGATGAGAGGCAAGGGTCGCATTACGATGCAATGCGGTTGCTGTTACAATTATAAGATAGATGGACAAGGAAATCTTTTAGAAATTTTACAACATGAGCAGGTGGAGCCAATGCCACCCATGATAAAATGGATGATCACACGGATGGTCCAATGGGGCATAATTCCAGCAGATTGCATTCTCAATAGTTGCATAATTAATATCTATGAAGAAGGAGATTGTATCCCTCTGCATATTGACCATCACGATTTTGTTCATCCGTTCTGTACGGTCTCCCTCATATCGGAGAGCAGTATGCTGTTCGGTACAGATATAGAGATATTCGGTCCAGGTGAATTCCGGGGATCTGTCAAAATTTCTTTACCAAGAGGGTTCGTTCTAATTCTGAAAGGAAATAGAGCCAATATGGCGAAACATTGCATTACGGGAGTCTGACACCGTCGAGTGTCGATAACTTTCAGAAGCATGAGTGATGACAAAACTCCATACGGATTTCAGCCAGATATGGAACTTGAATAGTTGCAACCATATGAGTTATAAACTCATTGCACCACTAGGCCATCCCAAAATAACAGCTTAGTAGGTCAGCTTGTTTAGTAACTCATAATTGCTATAAGATTTTCTATTGGTAGGCATGCAGATGTATAAATATGTGGACAGCGATATGAAGACAGCTAGTATTGTACTTTATATTATGTACTCATAGATGTACTAGTTATGCGTATAACATAATGTACTTTCCATCTTTGAGATATCTACATGATATATTGTAAAAATGACTATAAATCAATAATGAAGAATTTCAGAGTTTTTTTTTTTCTCACATAAACTCTTCTTAATGGTGGTTGAAAACCGCTGAACTATGCATTGGTTCATCTCAATGAACAGAACAAAACAAAACAAATTAAATTTGCCGAATAAGTTTTCTCAATTTTGAGATTCCTTGTTTGTGCAGTATGACCCCGTTCGGTCTATATCCCAACAAAATTGCACATTCTACAAAATTTTTTTCGTGATATCCCTATGGAGTCACAAACTCTATATGATACTTGCAAATAAATCTTGCAAATCTTTTTCAAAATAACATAAATTTCTACACATTATGCTTTCTGAAAAACATGATATTTTAAATCAGTCTGATAACTCTGATTTAGTACTTTTAAAAAAATTGATCCAATAATTTCAATTTTTTTTCGAATCACTTCGATACTTCTGATTCATAACTTTTAAAAAATTTGATCCAATAATTTCAATTTTTTTTTCGAATCAGCTCGATACTTCTGATTCATAATTTTTTAAAAAAATTGATCGAATAATTTCAATTTTTTTATCGAATCAGTTTGATATTTCTGATTCATAACTTTTTAAAAAATTGATCCAATAATTTCAATTTTTTTATCGAATCAGTTCGATACTTCTAATTCATAACTTTTAAAATAAATTGATCTAATAATTTCAATTTTTTTATCGAATCAGTTTGGTACTTCTGATTCATAATTTTTTTAAAAAATTGATCCAACAATTTCAATTTTTCATCGAATCAGTTCGATACTTCTGATTCATAACTTTTCAAAAAATTAATCCAATAATTTCAATTTTTTTATCGAATCAGTTCGATACTTCTGATTCATAACATTTCAAAAAATTGATCCAATAATTTCAATTTTCTCATCGAATCAGCTCGATACTTCTCATTCATAACTTTTCATAAATTGATCCAATAATTTCAATTTTCTCATCGAATCAGTTTGATACTATTCATAACTTTTTAAAAAAATTCATCAAATAATTTCAATTTTCTCATCGAA
>NW_018250737.1:0-16025 GCF_001263595.1 Phalaenopsis equestris | reverse complement strand
AATTTTCACATTAAATCAGTTCGATACTTTTGATTTATGCTTTTCTCAAATTGATCGGATAATTTTCACTTCGAACCAGTCTGATATTTCTAATTCACATCCTTCAAGAAGTGATCCAATAATTTCAATTCTTACTTTAAGATTAGTCCTACACTTTTGATTTATTCTATTGGAAGTCAGTTCCAAATGTCCGACTCTCCTTTGATATCAATATTCGTATCTTGAATCCCCATTTTGAGGTCAGCCCTTACATGTTGATCCCTATTGAAAAAAAAAAACAAAACAACACAAGCATGAATCTGCTGATATTGAAATAAGGGAGCACCCTCGACAGCCCCCAATGGTTACCATGACAAAATTAGCTAAAATGAGTAAAGTAAAGAAAAATGAATTTGAATTTTATGAAGATATTTAAGGAAGATTGGTCAACATACTAGAAGGCCTGAAGATTTACATCAGAGACTTCTCTGAAAGTGAAGAAAGGAGCATTCTTGACTACATATTTGACCTAACAACAGGGGTCGAGCTGGTCTTCTAATGGAAGTACATATTATGAACCACAAAAATGGATGCGTGGAAAAGGTAAAATCATCATCCAATGTGGTTGTTGTTATAATTTACCAAAGATGGACAAGGAAGTCCTAAGGGAAATTTAAGACATGATGAGGTGGATCTGTTACCTCCTATAATAAAGTGGGTGATCAAGAGGATGGCTAGGTGCAACATACTTCTCAGCTGATTGTGTTCCCAATAGTTGTATCATCAATATCGATGATGAAGGCAATTGTATTCCCCTACATATAGACCGTCATGATTTGTGAGACCTTTTTGCACGGTCTCCTTCATGAGCAAAAGCAATATTTTGTTTAGGAAAGAGATAGATGTAATTGGACCCATGTTCAGAGGATCCATGGAGATTCTGCTATGAGTGGGTTTAGTTCTGATTCTCAAGCGAAATGGAGCAATACTAGCCAAGCACTCCAATCCAGGGTTACGACACCATAGGGTGTATGTAACTTTCAGAAGAATAGATAGCAACAAGATGTCATATGGATTCCGTCCAAATTTGGAGTTACAGGAACTACAAACTTACAAGCTATGAGTGGGTTGTACCTCTAAGTACACGTAAAGGGAACTCTTATCTTGGAGCAAGGCTTAGAAGGTCAGCTTAATCAGGAACACACCCCGCCGAAGATAGATAGTCAAGGGATACCTCTTTGGTACCGCATTTTGGCACAACAAATATCATGATATATGTATTAGATATGTTCAACTTATGATATGTATTCAGCATGAATACATTTTCATATGTACTTTTGACAACATTTAGCATTTTGTATCTTTTGATTCTTCGGCCTGTATTCAATCTGTAACACCTGTTTGAAGCAGATTAATGAATTTTTTTTCAAAATTCGATCTATTTTGTGAATTGGCCTTTTATGTGATAGATCAAGAGCCCAAGAACCATGCGTTGGTTCCAAGCTACAATGAACGAAGAACCAAAAAACTTTGAATTTTGAAAATATATTTTGATAATTAAATGTGATAAAAAAACAAGAAAATAAAATAAATATGTTGAGTTGATTCTCAAAATTTTACTGTCTTTACTCTTTGCTCGCGCAACAATACTATCTTTGTCTGTACAAATTTTCTTCACATCCCCGCGGAATTTCACATCCTGCACAAAATCTCAGAAAATTTCACAAATTTTTCTTCTCCAATATCAACCCTATCAAATGCCACATATCTATGAATTCAACACCACAAATTCTCCGCACTGCTTTCATGCTGTTTTCATGATCAGTACCTAAATTTTGATTCCCTTCCTTTGAAGTTGGTACCTAAATTATGACTCTCTCTTTCGGAATTGATATCTAAATTTCAATTCTCATTTTGGGATCAGTACCTAAATACTGAATCCCATCTTTTATGGTTGGTACCTAAATTCTGATTCTCTTTTTGAAATTGATACCTAAATATCAATTCTCATTTCGAGATCAGTACCTAAATTATGGTTCCTATCTTTCGAGCTCAGTGCTTAAATTCTGGCTCTCTCTTTCAAGATTGATACCTAAATTTCAATTCCCATTGCAAAATCAGTACATAAATTTTGATTCCTATCTTTCAAGATGGGTACCTAAATTCTGATTCTCTTTTTGAGATTGATATCTAAATTTTAATTCTCATTTCGGGATCAATACCTATATTCTGATTCCCTTCCTTCGAGTACGGTACCTAAATTCTGACTCTCTCTTCTGGGATTAATACCAAAATTTTAATTCCCATTTTGGGATCAGTACCTAAATTCTGATTCCTATCTTTCAAGGTCGGCACCTAAATTCTAATTCTCTTTCTGAGACTGGTACCAAAAATTTCATTTCTTATTTTAAGATCAGCACCTAAATTTTGACTCTTATCTTCGTCGTGGGTACCTAACTTCAGACTCTCTTTTTCGGGATTGATACCTAAATTTCAATTCCCATTTTGGGATCTGTACCTAAATATTCATTCCTATCCTTCGAGGTTGGTACCTAAATTCCATTTTTCTTTCTAAGATTGATACTTAAATTTTAATTCTCATTTTTGGATCAGTACCTACATTCTGACTCTCTTTTTGGGATTGATACCTAAATTTCAATTTCCATTTTGAGATCAGTACCTAAATTTCGATTCCCTCCTTTCAAGGTCGATACCTAAATTCCGACTCTCTCTTTCGGGATTGATACCTAAATTTCAATCTCATTTTGGGATTAGTACCTAAATTTTGATTCCTATCTTCAGAGGTCAGTGCCTAAATTCCTATTTTCTTTTTGAGGTTGATACCTAAATTTCAATTCTCATTTCAGGATCAATACCTAAATTTTGATTACTATCTTTCAAGGTTAGTACCTAAATTTGAACTCTCTTTTTCGGATTGATACCTAAATTTCAATTCCCATTTCGGGATAAGTACCTAAATTTTGATTCCCTCCCTTCGAGGTTAGTACCTAAATTTTGACTCTCTCTTTCAAAATTGATACCTAAATTTCATTTAGCATTTTGGGATCAGTACCAAAATTTGGATTCCTTCCCTTCGAGGTCAGTACCTAAATTCCAACTCTCTTTCCAAGAATAATACCTAAATTTCAATTCTCATTTCAGGATCTGTTCCTAAATTATGATTCCTATCTTTCAAGGTCAGCACCAAAATTTTGACTCTCTTTTTGGGATCGATACAAAAATTTCAATTCTCATTTCAGGATCAGTAACTAAATTCTGATTCCCTCCCTTCGAGGTCGGTACATAAATTTTGACTCTCTCTTTTGGGATTGATACCTAAATTTCAATTCTCATTTAGGAGCCATTACCTAAATTCAGATTCCCTCCTTCGAGTTTGGTATCTAAATTCTAACTATCTCTCTGAGATTGATACTTAAATTTCAATACTCATTCTGTGGTCAGTACCTAAATTCTGATTCCCTCCTTTCGAGGTCGGTACCAAAATTCTGATTCTCCTTTCGGGATTGATACTTAAATTTCAATTCCCATATTGGGGTCAGTACTTAAATTTTGATCCCCATCTTCCAATAATATTGAAATTAAAGTTAAACTTTGCTAGCATTAAGTTGAAATTGAATCTTCATCATTACCATCATGGTCATTTTCGGGATCCCTTTTCTTCAATCCTCAGCAAGAATTCTGAATCCTTGATTTTGATCGAATGTTCATTTGCTAACTCCCTAGCAAAAATAACTAGCACTTGATTCTACACTTCGTTCTAGGTTTGTTGACTTAGAATTTTGGGTTGGTTTTATTGAGCTCATCCATCAACGCCAATACACGCGGTGAGCTTGCCCAACACACCATACCCATTGGGGTCCATTTGTTGACCTCACTTTTGGTTGAGGTTTAATTTTACCTCTTTAGTAGCCTAAGGTCTAGCTATAGGACTTTCCTGTTGACTATTCCTAGAAAATTAGAAAAGGAACCCTCACCTTTAGAAACTCTGAGCTCTTCTGTGCTCAACTTTAAGTTCCATATGTTGGTCCTAATCTCTAACACTTATTAGGTGGGGCCAATATAGAGTAAGCTAAAGGAGAGTCCCCACAGAACTGCTTAGCCTTAAGGTTGACCTTGTGTGTTGTTCTGGAGCTAGCTTACTAACTTGCACTCATTTGCACCCAATTTCACTCACAACCTTAAAACCCAGATTTGTTTACTTTGATCCCTTCATCTTTTAGGAAACTCATGTGGATGGTCCCCTAGACCCACTGAAACTTGGCTCGGGTTTAGCTAAGACCAGTACATAGAGGACACAAATGGGGATTTTATTGGTCCATAGCTCATATAAGGTGGTTGGCACCCCAATTCTGCCAAAATATCCAACTTGGCCTTTTGCCCACAAATTACTTAAATGCCCTTGAAACCCTAAATTTAACCAAAATTCTCAAATTCATCCAAAATAACCAAACTTATTCAAAAAATCATCTCAAAACATTTGAAACTACCCAAATTTTCCAAAACATCATAAAAATTCCAAAATTACCAAAATACACTCAAAATTGCCAAAATTACAAAAATACCCTTTGGTGGCCCAAACTTTCCCAAAAACCTCAAAAATCATTTCAATTGTTCACGAAACCAATTTTGGTCCTTTATTTAAACCCAATTTGACCAATTTGATCACTTTGACCCAAAAGCCCCAAATTGCCTTTAAAGGCCCAATTTCTCCAAATTCAACTCACATACCCATCAATTTGGCCCAAATCTTCCCCAAATTTAATTATAATATCAAATTCATCTTTCATATGATAATTTAGAACCAAATACAAGCCTAATTGACCCATGCTTTGAGCTTAATTTTGATCCAAATTAAACCCCCAATTTTGACCCTTTGACGTAATCTCACCTAATTGAACCATATAATCCACTAAATTGCTACAATTAGATTCCTAAATTCTTCCTAACAATCCTACACATCAAATTGGACCTTCATTTAGCCTTGGTCAAGACTCAATTTCACTCAATTTCAACCTAAATTAAAAATCCGCAAATTTGCCCCAAATTGGCTGTGTTTAAATTCCACAAAATTGAATGCCCTAACCCCAAAATTGATACCCAATTTATGTTGAAAACTATTTATGACATTCCTCTAGACCATTTTAAACCATCAATTTTGACCTAACCCAACTTAACCTAACATAAACCCAAGTCCAACCCAACACCTGACCAAATGCCCAAAATCCTCCAAATTTAACCTCCAAACCAATTCAAAATCACTCCAAATCTTTTCTAAACACCTCAAGACACTCATCTACTCCAAATTTATCAATCAATTGATCTCAATGTCATGACTAGCCTAACCTAAACCCAACTTCTAGCCATTTTGACCCAAATTGAACCCCTTCACCTAAATTGACTTAATCAAACCAAATTGGTCAACTAATGACCCCCACAACCTCTAAACTCCTCCATTGGACCAGCTTAAACCACCATAGACCCACCAAAGTGAGCTATGGACCAATGGGTCCATAAATTAAGGGATTTCATACTATTTTTGGGCCTTAACCAAGAAATATCTTCCATCATCACTAACCATTAGAGTTAAATCATATTAAACCTCTCTCTGGCTCACCTGACCACCTAACCACCTCCCCTACTCTGGGCAGCCACCCTATTTGCCAGAAAATACCAAAACTGTGAGCCACCACCCCTTAATCAATCCCAATTTCAACCCTAGAGGCCAGCTCATCCTAATTGCTCTTCAGAGCGACTTAGCCCTCCACCCTAAAGAACTCATTGCACCGATCAATTGGCCCTGGTAGCCAGCCCAAGCCCTTCTATTTAGTTATCCACTTCCATGGCCAAGGAAGAGGTGTTCAAAATCCTTGGGGAAACTCTATAAAAATCTCACCAGAGACTCTCCAAGCATCCTTAAGCTCAATCTAACCATCTTCCCCCTCTAATTCCCACTGTGAGAACCAAATTTTGAGCTTAAACGTTCAACTCAGATTATGACATCTCTCTACAGTCTACAAAACTCAAATTAATTGCCAGACACCATCCCTAGAGCAAAAGGATTTGATTCCTTATCAAAAACCCCTCTGAAAAAGCCTCTAGGATAGCTCTAAATAAACACCTGAAATTCACCTTGGTAAAAATCATACCTAGAGAATTCACCATGGCATAGGACTTCATCTAGAGTTTTTTTGGACTCAATTGAAGCTACCACAACCATTTGATTGAGGCCTCCCTTCTCCGACAAAGGTATTGAGCTCTAACACTAACCCAAGCTTATTTTAACTCTCCATGTGCAATGGCTTGAGTTCATACATTAGTAACCATATACATGTGTTTGTCTTGAGTAGATGAAGGTCTATAAATAAACCCCATGTTCATGCGATTTAGTTGAGTCTATGCTAAAATCTTAAGGTTTTAGTGTGAACGGCTCACGGGTTAGGTCACTTGGGGATGATAATGGAGAGCCATCCTACCACGTGTGTATCTAATGGATGGTGGAGATCGAGCTGGACAGGCTCTTGGTGCTTGAACCGCGGACCATGTGGTATGCCTAGATGGAAAGCACAACAAATGGGAGCGTGGCCTGGGTGAGTTTGGAGCCGCCGTAGGATGAGTTGGTGTCGCATGGATAAGTAGAAAAATATGGATTATTTGAATTATTTTAAATGACTGGACTTCAAAAATCCATATCTTTCGCTAGAAAAATCATAAAAAAAGAAGTGAAAATCCACTTACTCAATGAATAGAGGAGAATAATGTGGACTAAAAATAAAAATAATTGTTTTTTCTCTGATTTTAATGAATTAAATATCCTTTAGAGTATTTTAATTCATTGTGATCAAACATTGCTCCCCAGAGCCTGAAACTTTGAGAGTTTGTTCCTTATGTTAAAGACTATGTCTTATGATTTTTCCAATGTCAGAGGATATCTCTATGCCTATAAACTTAATTTTCAAGCTAAGGTAGCCATTTTGTCCATTTTAATTATATAAATTAAAATATTACTTAAGAAATTATGAGAATGATTTTAATAGGTTTCCTACGGTCAGAGAAGCTTAGAAAAAATACCATATGTGAGAAGTCGAGGAAAAATATCATGATGTCTTAAATTATCTTGTTAACTTCTATATTTAGTTAAATGTAAATAGCTTATGTTAATTTATGTAAATTATATACTTATCAAAAATTGACAAAATCAATTCTACATTGTGCATAAAAATCATATTTACTTACTGTAAAAATTTTAAAAAATGTTTGGTTTAGTTTAAGTTTTAAAATTTTTTTTTAAAAGAAACTTTGTATTTTTTGTACAAAAATAATTATAATAGATTAAATAATCTTAGAAAAATCATGAAAAATAGCTTTTTAAGTTCCTTGTAATTAGGTGCATTTAATAAAAATGAAAACTATTTTTGTGAAAAAATGTCATTTTCAAAGTTTATTTTGAATTAAAAATAATTAAAATAATCAAAATTTTCAAAAATAAAAAAATAGTTCAAAATGTATACAAATTTTCCCTGATCACTTAAAATTCATTAGGACATTTTTTCTAATTTTTCTATGTTAAAAATAAATTTGAAAAGCTTAAAAATGAATTTTCCTTATTTTTTCATTAAAATAATTATAATAAATAAATTAAAAATCATTAAAAAACAAAAATTGATTATATGAGTTTTTTTCAGCTCAGAAAATTCTAATAAAAATATAAAATAATTTTGATAATTAAAAGACTATTTTTCTATTTAATTAAATCTTTGAAATTGATCTAAAATTAAATAATAATAATAATTTAATTCAAAAAATCATGAAATTTGGCCTAATTTTTTCTCTCACCTAAGGGAACCTATAATAATTTTCTCATAAATAAAAAATTTATTTTGGGTAGTCAAATAAATCAATTTAAAAACCTTATTTCCTAAATTGAAAAACAACACAAAGAAAAACCACATTATCCTCCTCTTATGTTTCATTTAACTCATGGATATGCTACTCTAAATGCTCATGTCATTTGAGTTGTGTTTAATGAGTTATGAGGTGAAGTACCCATAGAAAAAAATAGTCATTTTAGATTTTGGTTCTTAATCAAAATTTATGATTAACCAAGGGAAAATGGGAAATTTTTATCTTAATAAATATGATTCGATGATTGAAATACAATGGGACTAAAAGGCTGGAACTCACTCACAACATTTGCACAACATCAACAAGATCATAATTCTCCTAATCTTTGTGACTCAGAAGTCAACTAAGATCAAATGATTCTTAAGTGATGGGCTTAAGATAGAAAAGATCTTAATTTATTTATCTTGAGCCTAAGAATTATGATGATGTGATCTTTCAATAAGAATATATATCACTTAAATAAAAATTTTGATAATCACCATTCCACATTCCTAATCACCATTCCACCTATCATGATTATTAAAGGCTTAATAGTGACAAAGGCTCAATGTCTACACTCAATTGATCGGATTTAGAAGATAACATGATTGGAAATTAACATCTTTAAACATTACAAGCATGACCTTAATCACGGGAACCATAATCTTAAATAACATAAACTTCACTTAGGGGTATCCTATCCTCACATAACCTTTAAATGAAACATCAATTGATTAACTGGGTATCCTATCCTCGGGATAAATAAACTGTCAGGTTTCACTGAGCAGCGGGGTAGTCATACTTCGACCTTAGATGATTAATGGAACAATATGATAAGTTCAAGATGAACTTGAAATATTTCAAGAGTTCCTCAAAGTGGCCCAAGGTCATACCTTCAACATTTTGAAATCTATTAGAAATTTTGAAGGGAAAATTGGACTTGCCATATTTTTTTTCTAAAATCATCCACTAGGAACTTCTGAGATTCAACAAAGTCATAACTTGAGGTTTGTTAGCTAAACCTTCATATACTCCTGCAATTTAAATTCCCTTCAAAATTATATACATGCCTTGCAAGTACTAACCTTTCAGGTGAAGGAACGAGAAAATTCGACAGGTACGGTTTTAGATTGTTGCATTTACCTTTTATTACTTCTTGCCTCGAGCTTGCATGTTAAACAATGATGTCACCCTGCATGAAAACCAAAACTTCTATAATAGTCGTGAAAGTGAAACCAAAACTAAAAAATAAATCAAGGTAAAATTTACCGACACAACATTCAAAATATAAGACAGCTAAAAATTTAATCACAAACATCATAAGAAAAAACTGCGAGTAAATTAAAACATCTTTAGAATTAAACATCAAATCCATAAGACTTCAAGGTTTTTGCTTATGCAACATAAATCCTCACTTATCTTCAGACTTTCGTATGGTTCAGCTATACAAAATAAACCCTAACTCGCCTTAGGATCTGAGGTTGTCAATCGTTACAACCTAAATCCTCACATCTTTTACGCTATTTGTGTTATCATTTTAGACGAATGTGAGCCCTAATTAATAAATTGACAGGATGAAACATTTAACGATTCTAATCTCCAAAATGGAAGCCTAACAGTAGGATAGTTTAGGAAGTCATCGAGGTTCTCTTGAGGATTTATGTATCCCATTGTTCTTCCTCCTTTGGATTCCAAAATAAAACGTTCTAAATTTGAAGCATTCCCCTTTCACACCTCTTTATCCTATTTCATTGAAAAGTGTTGTCCTTTTGATCTCTTTGAAGATAATATTTCCTGATTTTTATCGAGAGTTTTCTTAGGTGACTTCGGTTTTCTATAATGTAATTAACTATAGAAGTTTGCCCTTATAGGAACCTTTTCCGAACCCAGCTTAATATAAACCCTATTTAATTCTTCATATTAAATAGAGGAACTTATCGACTTATAAATAAAATGGTTTTTGCTGACCAAACGGATGTCATATATTTCTTTATTTATTTGATCGAGCCTCACCCTCAAGTCTTATGTTTATTTTTTGAGATAGATACATGGCTTGAGCTACAGTGCTCTTACATTTAAACTATGAAAGAAATTGGATTGGTTTGATTTCATATTTTTTTAAACTTATAAATATATATATATATATATATATGTATGTAAATTAGAATCCTTTCGAAAGTGGGTGACGGGATTTCGATTCCGGCAGCTGACAGCTTCCAATGGGCAACTTCTTAATTAAAATAGTGCCAACAACATGTTTAAGAAACATTCTTGGATTGGGGAGGATTCAACTGATGAGTTTCCTTATCAAACCTTATATAACTTGTATGTTCTCTACAAATCTATGGGAGACATCTACAAGGACGAGAGCGAGGAAAATGTTTGAACTTAATGTATGGACAGAACATTTTGTTTAGTACTGCTTATTTTAGTTCTTTGTTGTGTTGGATTACATTTACTTTTATTTTCAACTATATTGATGTTCGTGTTTGGTATTTAAATGCTTAAATTTCAGTGTTATGATTTTTTGATTTGCGTTGAACACTAAAATAGATATTTGTTGGCTTGAAAATGTTAGTTTGTAATTATACGGATTTTATATATACAAGTCAGTTTTGTGTAGTTTGTGAAAGATGGATGTTAGAGTAATGTTTAATTACGCTTATAAAGGTTCATTTGAGTTAATTAGAGGTAGACGTAAAGCGGTGCGATGCAAATTTCCACGGAGAGTAGAATTTCAAATTATTCTCCACTGTAATTTAAATTTTAGAGGACTCCCCATAAAAATTTCAAATTATTTAGAGTTCATTTGATAACGTAATTTGATTTTCTAAAATAAATGACATTTTAAAACTCAAAATATTCATAATAATTAAAATACAACTAAAAGATTTTAGAAATTAGTTTTGAGAGCTCTCTACGGTTAGAGGAATTTTCTAAAACGAATTTTTTAAAAATAAAATTATAATTAAAATAAAAAATTCATTTATTTAAGCATACTTTAAATATTTAAATAATGAAAAATTAATAAAAATAAAAAAATTAATAAAATTCATGAAAATGTTCTAAATTGTTTTTTAAGCCCTTAAGAGAAATTATAATATTTTTCCTAATTTTCTAAGTTAAGATATTTAATTTTAAAGCTTAAAAATAATTTTTAAAGGCTAAAAAAGGATTTTCCTTAATTTCTCACAAAAATAATTCTAATAATTCAAATAAAACTAAACAAAATTATGAAATTTGGTCTAAGTGGTTCACTGGTCTAAGTGTACCTCCAATAAAACTTTCAAGTGATTAGGCTTTGCCTTGGTCAAGTTATCGAAATAATAATATAAATTAAAATAAAATTTGGAAAATCACAATTTCTCCTATGATGTCTTAATTGACCCATGAGTTAGGTAGGATAAAAATTCCAAAGTCATTTGAATTAAATTTGATGAATTATGAAGTGATAGAGCCTTAAGGTCAAAAGTAGAATTTTGGAAATTTGGTCTTAATTAACATTTAGGCTTAATTCAAGAAAGGGAAATGGACAATCTTTGATTTTAATTAACATTTTCAGGTGATTGAAACACAGAGAAATAATTGGTAGAAACCAATTTCACTTTTCTTAATTAAAGGATAAATTTGCAATTTCCTAAATCTCTTACATCATTAAAATTTTGAAGTCTATTAAATTAAATGATCCTAGACTTAGGGGTATGATTTTAGATTTGGAGGTCTATTAACTTTTCACTTTTAAGGGTTTTCACTCACACATATCTTAGATTAAATGACAAATGATAATCACCCTACTCTTAGGGATAGTTGAAACATCGATGTTCACTGACCACTAAAGGTATTTAAAAAATGAATTATCAAGTAACATAATAAGTTTAAATGAGCTCGAGACATTTCACCAGGTGGTGAGAGGGAAGCATGGATCTGCTTCTTCCTCATAACATTCTAGATACCTTAGAGGTCTACTAAACTTATTATGTTTTGCTTAATGAAATCATCCTCATATGAATTAATAGGGGCTCACCAAGACATGATTTAGGATTTGGTAGATTACCAGAACCTTATCTGCGCGTTCTACATAAAATGCTTTCATTATATAAATTCCCTTACATACATTTTGAGTTTTAGTTGAAGATGATGGGAAGACCATCCAGGTAAGCTTTTATTGTAATTTATTTTACCTGCATTTCTAGTTTCTCGTACATTACTTTTCAATGCGTTACTGTACTTACTCACCTGCATGTATGAACAAAAAATACAAACCTGCATATTAAACAACGATGTCACCCTGCATGAAAACCAAAATTGCTAGGATAGTCATCAACCAAAACTAAAACCAGCCAAGGTAAAATTCACTGCCACAACATTTAAAGTATAAAACAATTCAAAATTTAATCACAAACATCACGAAACAACAATTGTAACTAAATTAAGATGTCTCTATCGGATGATCGGGAATCCCTCAGAGGATGTAACACATGGTTGCTATCGAGGCTTCCCACGGCCTAAATGAAAGTATGGAACTCATTAAGTTGAGTTTAGTAAATGCATTTGGACTAAGTGAATCCAGTGGAAAATACTGGTACCTGGATGAGGGAACCGTAGGATCCTAACCGATGTCGCTCTAATCGACTTTAACATGCCCCATAACATTTAATGAACTACAACCATAGGGACATATGATTTGACACCATAACTTGACACACTAAAAACTTGAACTCGCTATGATGAGGAGCTTAGAGCTAGCACTGTGGGCAGCACGACAATCTTCAATAGCAAATCCTGTCCACACTACCCACATAGCTAAACAAATTCCCTTCCTTAGAATTAAACAACCAATCCATAAGACTTCGAGGTAGGTTGCTTATGCAACATAAATCCTCACCTCATCTTTAGTCTTTTGTACAACTCTGTTGTAAAATCTAAGCCCTAACTCGTCTTATGATTTTGAGTTTGTCGTTTGTCACAACCTAAATCCTCACATCTTTTAGGATATTTGTGTGCCCACACAAATGTAAGCCCTAAATTATATAAGCCCTAATTAAATAAAATTGACAAGATAAAACATTTAAATATTTCTCCTCAAAATTGAAGGCAAACAATATAATCATATGATAGACTGGGAAGTCATTGAGGTTCTCCCCCGGATATGTGACATCCCCTAGTTCTTCCTCCTTTTGAACTCTACAACAAAATGTTCCAAATTTGAGTCATTCCCATTTCACACCTCTTTGTCCGATTTTTTTAAAAAGTCCTAATCCTTTTGAACTCTTTGAATATAATATTCCCAATTTTTTTATCGAGATTTTTCTTAAGTGATTTTAGTCATTTAAGATGTAATTAACTATAAGGGCTCGCCTTATAGGAAGCTTGTCCGAACCCAGCTTAAAATAAACCCTATTTAATTCTTTGTATTAAATAAGGAAACTTGTTGGCAAATAAATGGTTTCACAGACCAAACAGATGTTATATATTTTTTAGTTTATTTGATCGAGCCTTATCCTCAAGTCTTGTGTTCATCCTTCAGGATAGATACATGGTTTGAGGTATAACGCTCTTTCATTTAAACTGTGAAAAATATGAATATGAGCTTAACTTGATTTCATATTTTTCTAAAACTATATATATATATATATACATATATATGTAAATTATAATGTCCTTCCAAAGAGGACGATGGAGTTTCGATTCCGGTGACCGACAACTTCCAACGGGTAACTCCTCTGACCAAAAATAGTGACGACATTACTTTTGAGATATCTTAGTGGTGAATCCAATGTTGAATTTCCTACTTGGCTCAGCTTCACTCCTTATGATCCTATTCATTATGAAGAAGAAGAGGAAGAGGATGAAGAAGATGATGATGAGGAAGGCGATGAAGATTGATATTTTCTAGAGTTAGTTTATTTGTTTGTTTGGTTATTTGTTTGTTTGTATGTTGTTTGGATGTTATTTTGTTGGCATTTAAAATTGTTGTAGTAAAATTTTTTGTATTGTGTTGTGAATTTATAATTGTAATAGTAACAGTAGATTTTTTTTTTCTTGCAACATTTTTAGTATTTTTAGTTTTTATTTCAGTTTTTAATTTTCAGCAAATTCTTTAGAATATATTATATCTCATTCAATGCTTTAAAGCTTGTATGTATTTTTAAAGTTAGTACCTGTAGTATACCAGAGCCCAGTTTCATGGTCAGAAATCATCTACAGGTTAGTTTTTATTTTCATTCTTTCACCAACTAAATTTTGTTCTAGAACATTTTTAAAATATTTAAAAACATAAGTTTGGGGGGAAGAAAAATTTCCTTTAAAAAAGAAGTAAACTAAATTTTATTACTATTTAAGTAACAATATTTTTAAAATTATTTTAACATTACCTTGGATATTAAGATTAAAATTTAAATGACTATACTTAAGTTTATGAATATTATGGTAAAATTAGGTAAAAAATTTTAACAATGAAGGTCAAGTCTAAAGTTAAAGATATTTGGTATGATAATATAATACTAAGTTTTTCTAGTTATAGTAAAGAAAATTGATTTTTTTAAGTATTAAGATTTTTGGAGTTTCAAGTAAGAAGAAAAGAATGAGAGTTTATGAAAATCATAACTAATATGAATTTATAAAGTGAAGAAAGGAAAGAGTTTTGACTTTAAGGAGAGTATAGTGAAGTTCAAACTATTAAAGCCTATCCAAAAAAATTAATCCTCACTTGAAAAAAAAAAGATTGAAAAGATCTTAAAAGATAAAAGAAAAAGAGAAGAAAGGATTGAAAAGATCCAAAAAGAAAAGAAAAAATAAGTGAGGAGATGCCTAATCAAAAATTGGATTCACTTAAATCAACTTAAGGAAAAAGATTCATTACATTTTTTAAACTTATATTGGAATATTAGTAGCATTATTAGTAAGGTTTTCAAGAAGTTCTTTTTCATATGAAGATTATAAATATCATTGATATGACAAATTGCAATTATTCTTGAAATGAATAGAGATTCAGAAATCTTAAAATTAAATACCAAGTACTCTTAAACTTAGAATTTGAATCAAAGTTATTAAATATTTTTCTTAAATATTACTATTTTATTTATTAAACTAATGTATAGAAATTATAAGTTAGCCTTTATCCTAAGTCACATACTTTTATGTAGTAAAAGTGGCACTTGATGACAAGAAACACTTAAGTTTGGGGAATTTTGATACATCAAAATAATATGTAATTTTAAGTATATATTTTATGCTTATTTTTGGTGATATTACACTTTAAAGAAGGGTATTTTTATGTTTTTGTTGCAGGTATATCATTTTTAGACATTTGAAACAAAAGTAGTAAAAAGAACAAAATTTGGAGCCAAAAAAGCAAATTTTCAAATTCTGGAGCAAGATGCGCCAGATTGGCACATGATGCTCCAAATTGGCGCATGATGCTTTGGATTGGAGGCAAATACCCCAAAACCTAGAACAGTACAGTCTTTAGCAAAATGGCACATGATGCGCCAGATTGGTGTCAGATGCACAATTTGAAAGAGTGATAGTTTTGGCGCATGATGCATCAGATTTTGCACCAGATGCGCCATGGATGACTTTTTACGGAAAAGGCAGTTTGAGAAAAATTTTGCATAAAATTTCAATGGGAAACTTGTTCTAGACTCCCCTTGGAGTGATTCAATATGTCTAGACACATTGGAAGGTTCTTTTATGAAGGGATATGTCTCTTTGATCAATGGACATATCTTTTGAATTCAAAAAAGTTGACTTTTAGACAAAACTTTGGAGGGAGTTTTGAATTCTTTTTGGATGGAGACAACCTTTGATAAAAGAGTGTGTGTGTATGAGGCATGAGTGTGTTTGGCGTGAAGGCAAGAAGGAGAGTTAGAGAGAGAGAGAGAAAGTCAAGGGCTTGGAGATTTTCTTCAAGTGTTGTAAGAGGAGAGAGAAGGTGAGAGATTTCTTCCTCATTACACTTCTAAGAGAGAACTGAGAGTGCTTGTAAACTTGTTTCTAAAGAAAGAAAGGCTTGGAGAGAATTTCTAAGGATTTTTTTTTGGGAAGGATTGTAAGATAAGTTGTGTCGTTGATTTCTTTTATTTTGTAAACTTGTTTCTATATATTAAATCCATGTTTTGTTGTATGCCTCTCATGAATGCCGA
>NW_018250736.1:26000-26902 GCF_001263595.1 Phalaenopsis equestris | reverse complement strand
TCTCTCCCTCGCTCTCATCCTCTCCCCCTCACTTTCTCCTGCTCTTGTTCTCACACACACTCTCTCTCTCTTCTCACTCTCTCAAGTTTTCCCCCTCTCTCCTGACCTCTCTTCTCACTCTACATCTCCACTCTCTCTCATCCTCCCTCCTACCTTCCCTTTCTTTTTCACCCTTCTCCGCAAGCATCATTCACTCTCTCCATTTATTTCTCTTTCTCTACGCTCTCTCTCTCTCAATTTCTCTATATTTCTCACTCTCCCTCTCCAATTCTCTAACTCTCTCTCCCATACCCCCTCCCTCAATTTCCTTCTCTCTTCTCCCTTTGTCACTCTCTCTATCACTTTCATTCACTCTTCGACACTTCTCTATCTCTCCTTTCTCTTTCTCTTTCAGTTTCTCTCACTTTGTCCCTTGTTGGCTCACCATATTCTCACCCTCTTTCTCTCTATCTCTCTCTCTCCTTCTGCTCCTCCCTTTTCCTCTCCCTTTTCTTGCTTACTCTTTTCTCTCTTTTATGCTTACACTCTCTTTCTTCGACTCTATTCTTCACTCCTTCTTTTCCCCACTCAAAAACTCTCTTTCTCTCTCTCAATCTTTCACTCTCACTCTCCATAACCCCCTCTCCCTCTCAATTTTTCACTCTATGCCTCTTTCTCATCCTCTCTAATTCCCTACCTCTACATCGCTCTCTCTTTCTCCCCATCTTTTTTTCTATTTATATCTCTCTCCTTATTTGTCTTCCTCCCTCTCTCTCTCCAACCCTCCAAGTCTAATTCTCGTCCATTTCCTCTCTCTCTTTCCCCTTGCTCTTCTTCTCTCACTCTCCCTCCTTCTCTGGCTTCCTCTCTTTATCTTTTTATTTTTCTCTTTCCTCTCTCACCTTCACTCCCTCATTTCTCTC
>NW_018250736.1:23358-25426 GCF_001263595.1 Phalaenopsis equestris | reverse complement strand
TCTCTCCCTTCATCTCTCTTCCTCCCTCTATCTGTCTCTCTCACTCACTTGAGCACTCTATCTTTCTCATTTTCTATCCTTCTCTCTTATAATCTTTGTCTTAATCTTCTCTCTATTAGTTGTCTCTCTCTCACTCGCTCTTACTCTCTCCACTCTCTTCCACTCCCTCCCTCCCTCATTCCCTCTATGAGATCTCACTTTTTCTTTACTCTCTCTATTTTCTAACTTTTTCCTCTTTCTCCTACTCACTCTTCCCCAGTCTCACACTCCCTCTCCATCCCTCCCTCTCTCTCTAATATTTTTCTCCCTTTCTATCACTCTCTTCTTTTTTCTCACTCTAACCTCTGCTCCAAATGTTTTCTCACTTCTCTTTATCTTTGTCATACTTTCTTCTCTTTCTCTCTCTTTTTATCTTAATCTACTTCTATAACTCTCTTCTTTTTTCTCACTCTAACTCTATCTCCATGCCCCCATTCTCTCACATTATCTTTTTTTCACTCTCTTCTCTCTAAATCATCTCTTGCTTCTCTCTCCTCTTGCACCCTTTATTTCTCTAAGCTCTTACTCTCACTCTTTATGCTTTCTCTCCCTCTCTCTTTTAGTATATTTTGCTTCTCTTTCACTTTCTCTTTTGGCCTCTTTTCTCTTGATCTCACTATTTCTATCAATCTCTTACTCTCACTCTTCTTTTTCTCTCTCTTTATTTTTCTCACTCTCACCCTCTCTCTCCCTCTCTCTCCCTGCCTTAATTTCTGTCACTATATCTACCTTCTCTCTTTTACTCCCCCTCTCACTTTATCTCGTATTCTCCTTCATTTGAACTCTCTCTCTTTAAATCCATCCCTCTCTCTCTCTAACTTTCACCATTCCTCTCTCGCACTCCATCTTTTGTACTTTGCTTCTCTCTCTCTCTCTCTCTTTCACTCCATCCCTAACCTCTACCACTCTGTGTCAATTTCTCTCTATCTCTTCTCTTTCAACCTCTCACTGGCTCTCTCTTTCTCACTGTCTCCCTCTATCTCTCCCCACTCTTTTGCTCTCTATCTCTCTTATTTTCTTTCCCTCTCACACTCTCTCCTCTCTCTTTCTTTGCCTCCTTTCCTTCTTTCTTTCTAACTTCGTCACTTTAGTCCATTCTCTCCATATCCCTCTCCCCTCTTGTTTCCTCACTCTATCGTTATCTTTCTTTCTCTTTGGCTCTTCGTATCTTCCTCCCCCTTTTCCTCCTTTGTTCTCTCTACCTCTTTATCCCGCCCTCTCTCCTTATCTCTCTTATCTGTATTCTCTCTTGCTTTATTTGTCTCTCTCTCTTTCACTCACTTTATCAATCTTTATACCTCTATCCCTGCCTCCCCCTCTCTCTTACTCTCTCGCTTGGTATCTCGCTTGTCCTCATCACTCTTGGGTATCTCTTTATCCACCTTTTGTACCCACTCTCTCTTTTACTCACACCCCCTTTTCTCACTCTCTTTCCCACCGTCTTAGCCTTTCTATCTCTTTCTCTCTCTCATTCTTTGAATCTCTTAGTTCGCACCCATTTACTCTCTCTCATTGTCTCTCTCTCTCCTCTATCCCTCTCTATCACTCTCTTTCTCTCTCTATCTCTCTCTTATTATCCATTTCACTCTATATTCTTTATGTCTTACTCTCGCTCCCTTGCTCTCCCTCTCACTCTTTATCTCTCTATATCTCTCCCCCATTTCAACCCTCAAAAACTCCCACCCCATGTCCCTTTTTCTCTCCCTCTTGATCTCCCTTGTTCTCTCTATTTGCTTCCTTCTTCTCTCATATTCTTCTCTCACACCATTTATCTCTCCCTCCTGCTCTTTCACTCTACCTCTCCCACTCTCTTTTCTCTCTCCTCTAATTCTCTCTCTTCCTCTCCCTCTCTTTCTCATTCTCTTTTTCCCTCCCTTTATCTCTCTCTCATTATCCATCTATCCCTCTCTCTCAGTCTCGTCTCTCTAAATCTCCTTACCTCTCTCCTCCACTCGATTTATCCCTCACCCATAGGCTTTCCCTCTCACCCTCATATCACCCTAGTCCTAGCTCTCTCACACCTTCTTGT
>NW_018250736.1:20890-21460 GCF_001263595.1 Phalaenopsis equestris | reverse complement strand
CAAATAAAGCAAGAGAGAATAGAGATAAGAGAGATAGGGAGATAGGGAGGGATAAAGAGGTAGAGAGAGGGAAGGAGGGAAAGGGGGAGGAAGGTAGGGAGAGAGAGAGGGAGAAAGATAAAGGATAGAGTGTGGAAAGAAGGGAGGGAGAGAGAAGGAAAGGACTAAAGTGACAAAGTTAGAAAGAAAGAAGGAAAGGATGGTCAGAGAGAGAAAAAGAGTGTGAGAGAGAAGAGGCGAGAGACTGAGAGAGAAAGAGAGTATGAGAGATAAAGAGAGAAAAAGAGAAGGGGAGAGATAGAGAGCGACAATGAGGAAGAGAGAGCCAGTGAGAGGTAGAAAGAGAAGAGATGAGAGAAATGGACACATAGTAGGAGAGGGATGGAGTGAAAGAGAGAGAGAGAGAGAGAGCAAAAGATGGAGTGAGCAAGAGGGATGGTGAAAGTGGGTGAGAGAGAGAGATGGACTGAAAGAGAGAGAGTGCAAATAATGGAGAATGCAAGAGAGATAAAGTGAGAGGGGGAGTAAAAAAGAGAAGGTAGATAGAGTGACAGAGATTAAGGGAGGGAG
>NW_018250736.1:17005-20282 GCF_001263595.1 Phalaenopsis equestris | reverse complement strand
GAAAGGGATTGAGAGCAAAAGTGTAAGAGAGAGAGGGAGGGAGAGAAAGGGATTGAGAGCAAGATAGGGCAAGAGAGGGAGAGATAGAGAAAGAGATTGAGAGCAAGATAGGGTAAGAGAGAATGAGATAAAAGAGAGAGTAAGAGAAATGTGTGAGGAGAGAGGGACAAAAGAGTAGGGTGAGGCATAAAGTGAGAAATATATAGAATGAAAGGGGGATAGAGGGAGAGTCAGGCAAAGAGGTAGGGAATGGGAGAGAGAGCGATGATGAGTGGTAGCGAGAGAAATAGAAAGCAAAAGTGAGAGAGAGAGGGAGGGAGCAAGTGATAAAAAGGGAGGGAGCGAGTGATAAAAAGGGAGGAAGGGAGTGATCGAGAGAGTGAGGGAGAGGGAATAAAAGGGGAAGAGAGACCAAATCGTGATAGAGAAGAGAGAGAATGGGGATGGAGAAAGTTAGCTCGATTGGAACAGAGAGGGATAAAAGATCAAGAGAGGGAGAGAGAAAAAAAGTAGAGAAAGTCATAGAAATAGTAAAAAGTAAGAAATAGTAAATAGTAAGTGAGAGAGAGATCGATAATGGAAGTAATTGTGTGATGGAGAATGGTAGAGCACAAGAGAGATAGAGGATGGAATGGGAGTAGAGAGAGTGGGAGGGAGAGTGGGAGGGAATGGGAGAGAGAAATGTGAACAATATCGAGGGAGGTAAGAGAAAAATATAGGGTGAGGATGAGGGACAGAGAGAGGACCGCAAAGTAGAGAGCTTAAGAGAGGGAGGGAACAAATGAGGGAGAGAGAGAATAGAGAGAAGATGGAGAGAGTCAGAAGAGGGTGAGTGAGAGTGATAGGGAGATAGAATGTAAGGGTGAGCAAAAGAGATTATAGGAGAGGCATCCAAATAAAGGGAGGGAGAGTAGGTGAGTGGCAAAGCAAGTGCGTGTGTGTGAGAGAGAGAGAGCGCGCGAAGAAGTGTGATAAATATAGAATGAGTGAGAAAGAGAGTGTTGGGGAAATGGATAAATCAAGCGACCAAGAGATTTAAAGAGAGAAAGAGAGAGTGTGAGAGAGAGAGTAATAGAGATAATGAGAGAGAGATGAAGATAATGAAAGAGAGAGCGAGATGCAGTGAGAGAGAGAGGAAAGAAGCCATAGTAGGAAAAGAGAAAGGGAGATGTAGGAAGAGGGATAGAACAAGAAAGTGAGAGAGAGATAGTGAGATGGAGAAGAGCGGAAGAGAGAACTGAGGGAGCAAAAGAGAGGTAGAGTAAGTAAGAAAGAAAGATTAAGAGAATGAAGTAGATAGGGGAGGGAGAGTTAGAGTGAACAAGAGATGTAGAGGGAGAGATAGTTAAAGAGAGGATGAGAGGGGCAGAAAGAAACGAATGAGTGAAGATAGGAATTAAAGAAAGAGAGAGTTAAAGAGAAGGTGAGAGGGGAAGAGAGAGAATAATGATTGAAGATAGGAAGTGAAGAAAGAGAGAGTGGTGTTGGGAGGAGGTAAGTGAGGATAGGAAGTGAAGAAAGAAAGACTCAGAAAGATAGAGTGGGAGAGTTAGTGAGAGAATAAGAGAAAAGCAAATTCGAATAAAGAGAGATGAGTGAAGAGAGAGTGAGTGGGAAAGGGAGAGAGTATGAATGAGTGAGTGAAGGAGTGAGATGTAAAAGAGTGTGAAGGAGAGTGAGAGAGTGAGAGATATTAAGAGATAAATTGAGAAAGAGCGGAGTAATAGTGGAAGGGAGAAGGAGAGTTAGAGACAAAAAAATAGCTAGATGCTGATGAGAGAGAGAGAGAGGAGCAAGAGTAAGAGAAATAAGGAGGGACAGAGTGAGAGAAAGAATAAGAGAGAGTAGAGACAGAGAAGTGTCGGAGGGTGAATGAGAGTGATAGAGAGAGCAACAAAGGGAGAAAAGAGAGAAGGAAATTGAGGAGAGAGGGAGGGATGGGAAAGAGAGTTAGATGATATAAGAGGGAGAGTGAGAAAAATAGAGAAAGTTAGAAAAAGAGTGAATGAGGCTTGCGGTGAGGGTGAAAGAGAAAGGGAAGGTGGGAGGGAGGATGAGAGAGAGTGGAAAGAGGAGAGAGAATAAGATAAAGAGGGGGAGGAGATTGAGAGAGTGAGAAGAGAGAGAGTGTGTGTGAGAACAAGAGTGATATTATAGAGCGAGCAGTAGAGAGTTATGGACAGATGGAGATGAAAATAAACTGAGGGTGATAAGAAAGAGGGGGATTGAGAATGCGAGTGAGAGCAAAAGAAAGAGGGAGAGTGCAAGGGGGAGAGGGAGAGAGTAAGAAAGAAGGAGGAACGAGAGAGATATAAGGGATTAAGAGAAGGAAGGCATGAGAAAAAATACAAAAGGGTTAGAGAGAGAGAGGGAGGGACAGAGAGAGATTGAGGTATAACTAAGGAAGGAAAGAGAGCAAGAGTGTGTGTGCGAGAAAGAGAGAGAGTGTAAAATAAATTGAGAGAAAGGATGGATCAAACGAGAGAATATATAAACAGAGAGTTAGAGAGATGAAGGAAGAGGAAGGTGATGAGAAAGAGGGGGAGAGAGAGTGCAAGAAAGAGAAGGAAAGTTAAAGAGAACAATATTGAAGGAGAGAAATGGAGGGACTAGAGGAGAGATGGAAGGCATGAGTGAGGGAAAAGGAGAGAGAGGGAGACAGACAGAAAGAAAAAGGGCAAGAGAAAGAGAGAGCAAGAGAAAAGAGAGAAAGAGACCAAATAGTGTATGCGATAGTGGGAGAGAGAGAAGAAAAGCTAAAGATAAAGTGACAAAGAGGAGAGAGAAAGAGAGGGGTGAAAGAGGGATAGTAGGAGAAAGATTGAGTGAGAGAGAGAGAAGAGAGGGAGAGAGAAAGCGAGGAAGACAGAATGAAAGTGAGGAAGAGAAGAAGAAGGAGAGAAAAAAGGGTTGAAGTAGTAAAGGGAGAAAGAGAGAGGGTATGGGAGAGGGAGAGAGAGAGGTTTGGAAGAGAGAGTGAGTGGGAAAGGGAGAGAGTATGAATGAGTGAGTGAAGGAGTGATATGTAAAAGAGTGGGAAGGAGAGTGAGAGAGAGAATAAAGAGAGATGAGACAAAGGGAGGAGAGAGAAGAGAGAGAGTTATTAAGGGAGGGAAGGAGGGATAAACATAGAGAGAGGAGAAAGAGAGGAGCTGGACGGAGGGAAGGGGAGATTAAGAAGGCGAGAGGGGTGGAGAGAGAAGAGAAGTAAAGAGAGAAGAGAGGTTGTTTGAGAAAGAGGGAGAGAGAATGAGAGAGTGAGAAGAAAGGAGGGTGG
>NW_018250736.1:15856-16925 GCF_001263595.1 Phalaenopsis equestris | reverse complement strand
AGAGCATGAAATAGAGAGAGAGATGAAGGGAAGGGGAGGTATAAAATCATAGAGAGAATATGACATTTAGAACAAGAGGGAGAGTCAGAGTGAGAGAGATTGACCAAGAAAGAAAGAGAGAGGAGGAGAGAGTGGAAGAGAGGATATAAAGGAGAGAGAGATATGAAAGATCAATAGAAAGTTACATACAGAGAGAGAAAGCAAAGGAAAATGTTAGAGAGCTGTGATATAGAAAATGAAAGAGAGAGTGAGTGAAAGACTTCCACTAAAATGAGAAGATAAAAATAAAAAAAATAAAAGAGTACGAGAGAAGAGTGAGGGTGGGAGAGGGAGAGAGGGTTAAGGAGAGAGAGAAATAAGAGAGATCTAGAGAGGGAGGAAAGGAGAGACAAAAGGCATGAGAGAGATAGGGTGAGATAGTAAGTGGGCAAGGGAAGGGGAGAAAGAGAGAGAGAAAGGGAGAAGAGAGAAAGAATGAATCAAGATAGAGGGAGGGAGGGAGGGAGGGAAGCAGAGAGTGCGAGATGGATAAAAGAGTTAGATAGAGCGAGAGAGAAAGGGAGAGAGAAAAAGTGAGAGAGTGAGAGAATTATAGTGACAAAGGGATGGGGGAAGGAGGACGGGAGGGTGAGAGAGAGCGGGAGAGAGTAATAGAAGGAAGGGGAGGTAGTTAGAGAGAGTATAGAAAGTGTGAGTGAAGAAAGATATATAGAAAGAGAAAGTGAGAGATGATGATGGAGAAAATAGACAAAAAAGGAAAGAGAGATAGGGAGAGAGAAAGAAGAGTGATTAAGCGCCTCAGCAAAAGAGAGAGTGAGCAAGTGGAAGATAAAAAGGGTGAAAGTGATATAGAGAAAATGAGGGGTATAAAGTGAGAGCGAGGTAGAGGTAGAGAGTATAGGAAGTGAAGAAAGAAAGACTCAAAAAGATAGAGTGGGAGAGTTAGTGAGAGAATAAGAGAAAAGCAAAAGCGAATAAAGAGAGATGAGTGATGAGAGAGTGAGTGGGAAAGGGAGAGAGTATGAATGAGTGAGTGAAGGAGTGAGATGTAAAAGAGTGGGAAGGAGAG
>NW_018250736.1:13136-15714 GCF_001263595.1 Phalaenopsis equestris | reverse complement strand
AGAGAGAAGAGAGATTGTGTGAGAAAGAGGGAGAGAGTATGAGAGAGTGAGAAGAAAGGAGGGTGGAGAGAAGTAGGGAAGAAGGGGGTGGGCAAGAGTTAGATAGAGAGTGAGGGAGAGAGAGAGAAAGAGAGAGAAAAAAGGAAGCATGAGAATAAAGATAGAGCATGAAATAGAGAGAGAGATGAAGGGAAGGGGAGGTATAAAATCATAGAGAGAATATGACATTTAGAACAAGAGGGAGAGTCAGAGTGAGAGAGATTGACCAAGAAAGAAAGAGAGAGGAGGAGAGAGTGGAAGAGAGGATATAAAGGAGAGAGAGATATGAAAGATCAATAGAAAGTTACATACAGAGAGAGAAAGCAAAGGAAAATGTTAGAGAGCTGTGATATAGAAAATGAAAGAGAGAGTGAGTGAAAGACTTCCACTAAGAGTGAGAGATAGTGGCCATTAGCTCTCTCTTCTATCTTATGATTTCTTACCCATAATTACAATCACTCCCTCTCTCTTTTCTCACTCTCTCTCCCTTTCTCTCATTCTTCTTTTTTGTCTGTCTCTCACTTCTCTCTATGCTTTCTCTCTCTTTACTTGCTCTCTCTTCTCTCTCTAACCTTTGCTCTCTCTCTCTCTCTCTTTGTTTAACTAAATCTGTCTTAATTTCTCACTCTCTCTTTCTTACTCACCTTTTCTCCCTCCCTCACTCTATCTCTCGATCCCTACCTCCCTCTCTCCCTCCCTTCATCTCCTTCATCTCTTTCATCTCTCTTCCCTCTCCCTCTCATTGCCTTTCACTCATTTATATTTTCCATTATTTTTTCACTCCCTCCCTCCTTCCTTTTATCTTGCATAACCTCTTCACTCTCTTGTCTTCCTTCCTTCGATTCTCTCTTTTCTTTCATCTCTCTTCTCCTCTCTTGTATCTCTAACTCTCTCCCTCTCACTCTTCTCTCGTCCCTCACTCACTTCTCTCTTTATCTCCAATCTTGTCCCCTCTCATTAATTCTTTCTTATTTTATCTCTTCTCTTTGTTTTGTTGTATCCCTTCTTTCTCTCCTTCCTCTACCTTCTCATTATAGCCATCTCTCCCACTCCCTCTCCCTTCCTCCTCTCTCACTCTTTGTATCTTCAATTTTTCTATCTCTCTGCGTCCCTCTCACCCTTTCTCCATCCTTGAGCACTCTCTCATGTCCCTTCTTTCTTTTCTAGCTCTCCCCTTTCTCACTCACTTTAGTCTCTCTATCTCCCATGCTTGCTCACTCAATTGATTTCTCTCCCTTATATTTCCTCTCTCTTTACACCTATTATATCTCTTTTATCATTTTTTTTTATTTCTATGTCCCTTTCTTTTCTTCCCTCTTCCGCTCTCCCTCCATCTCCCTCTCTTCCCTCCTTCCCACCTTACCTCCCTCCCTGCCTTTAAGTCTCTTGCTCCTTACTCCCTCTATCCCCACTATTTTAATCTCCATCTCTCTAGCTTGCTCTTCATCTCTACCTCATTTTGTATTATCTTTTTCTCTCTTCTCTCACTCTCTTATGCTTCTTCTCTATTTGTGTCTAACCCTCCCTTATTCTTCATCTCCTCTCTCTTTCTCTTGCTCTATTACCATCTCCCTCCTTCATTCTCCCTCTCTCTCTATCTCTTTCCATTCTTTTGCTTTCACTCTCTCTCATTCTCTCCCTATGCTTCTTATTTTCTCACTTCCCTATATTACACTCTCTCACTCCTTCTCTCTTTTCTTTCTCTTAATATTGTTTCGATCGTTTTTCGCTCTCTCTCTCTCTGGCCATCCTCCCTCTCTCTCCCTATCTTTCTCTTACTCTATTTTCTATCTATTCGCTTTCTTGCCCCCTGTTTCTTTCACAATCTATCTTCCCATCTCTATTGCTTTGCTCACTCACTCTCTCCTTCTTTATCTTTCTCCCTCTCACGTACATTTATGTACTCTCTCTTTCGACTCTCCCCAGCTCGTCACACTCCCTCCACGTCTCTCTTACTCTTTCTTCTCTATTCCTCGTTCTCTCCCTTTCCAACCTTCCCTCCCTCATGCTCTCTCTATTATTTTATATCTTTCTCTCTATTGCTTTGCTCACTCATTCTCTCCTTTTCATTTCTCTCTCTTCTTTCTCTCTCCCTTCCACTATCACTCCCACTCGTGTCCCCCTACTCTCTCCCTCTCCCACTTCTCTCTATCCTACTCCCTCTTTTGTCCCTCTCTCCTCACTCATCTCTCTTACTCTCTCTTACTCTATCTACTTTCTCTCACTCCCTGTCAATCTCGCACTCTCTTTCACACTCGCTTAGTCTCTTTTCCACTCCTCCATATCTCTATTCCATTCCAACCCTCAAACACTCCCTTCCTAAGTCCATCTTTCTCCCCCTCCTTATCTCCCTTCCTCTTTTTATTTCCCACTCCCTACCTTCCTTTACTCTCTTTATATTCTTCAGACCATTTTCTCTCTCCCACCCATTTTTTCTCTTTCTATCTCTCCTGCTCTCTCTCTCTCAATCTCTTTCACTCTCTGTTCTCTAACTCTCTTTCTCCTTCTCTCCCTCTCTTTCTCTTTCCCACTATTGCCC
>NW_018250736.1:6815-12976 GCF_001263595.1 Phalaenopsis equestris | reverse complement strand
TTACCTCTCTATTGCTCTATCTCTTTTTTATCATCTCTCTCACTCTATCTTCATTCTCTCATTCTTTATCACTAGCTTTCTCTCTCTCCCTCCTAATCTCTTTCTTTCATACCCTCTCTGCCACTCTCCGTCTCTTTCTCTATCTCTCCCTTATTCCAACCCTTAAATTCTCCCTCCCTACATTTCTTTTTCTCCCCTACCTATCTCCTTTCCTCTCTTTATTTCCCTCTCTTTCCCCCTCTACCTATTTTATTGTTTCTTCTCTCTCTTTTTTAACTCTCTCTCTCTTTCTCTCAGTTTTCTTTCTTTATCTTGCTTTATTTCCATCTTTCTTTCTCCTTCACTTTTCTATCTCTCTTTCTTTAATTCCATTGCTTTCTCTCTCTCACTTTCTTACCCTCAATTACTCTTCCTCTCTCACATCTCTCCCATACCCCTATCTTGCAAACCTTACCTATCTCTCTCCCTTTCTATCTATCTCTCTCCGTCTTGCCTCAATCTTTTCCTCTCTCCCACTCCCAGTCTCTCTACCTCTCTCCATCCCTCTCTTTACCTCTCTCTCCCTGTCTCACCCTCCCTCCCTCCCTCCCTTCCTAACTCACTTTCTCCCTCATTCCCTTTCAGTTTGTTATACCCTACCTCTGCTTTCTCTTTCAACATACTTATCATATTCTCTCTATCCCTTTCTCTTTTCCCATCTCTGTCATACCTCTCTACATATCTCTCTCCTTTTTTCCCTCACTCTATCTCTCCCCCACTCTTTACCTCTCTCATCTCTTTCTCCATATCTCAACCTTCCTATCTTAGTCCCTCTCACTTGCCTGTTAATTCTATCTCTCTCACATTCTCCCTCGTTCATTCTCTTGCTCTCTCTCTTCTGTCTTTATTAATCATCTAACTCTAACTCTTACTCTCTTCACTCTCTCTCTTTCCGATAATCCCACTCTCTCTATCTCACTCTCCCTCCTTCCCTCCGATAATCCCACTCTCTCTATCTCACTCTCCCTCCCTCCTTTATTTCCTTTATCTATTTCCTTTATCTTTTTATCTTATCTTTTTATCTCACTCTCCCTCCCTACCTCTCTTTTTACCTCTCTCTTGCACTACCCCCGTCTTATCACATCTCTCACTCTATCTTCTTTCTCTCTCTCCCTTTGTCACTCACTATTTCTTTCTCTCCCTATGTATCTCTTTCTTGTCCTCTCTCCCACTCTCCGTCTCTTTCTCAATCTCTTCCTCATTACAGCCCTCAAACGCTCCCTACCTACGCCATTTTTCTCCCCCTCACATATATTTTCCCATAACTTTCTCTCTACCTCTCGTATTCTCTCTCAATCTCTTTCTGTTCTCTAACTCTCTCTCTCCTTCTCTGCCTCACTTTCTATTTCCCTCTCAGTTTCCCTCCCTCTATCTCTCTTACTCTTCCTCTATCTCGCTCTCTTTCTCTTGCCTCTCTATCTTCCCAACACCCTCCCTCTCTTCTTACCTCTCTCTTGCTCCATCTCTCTCCTATCATCTCTTCTATTGTTCTCACTCTCTATTACTCTCTCACTCTCTGTCACTTACTTTCTCTCTCTCTATCACTCTCTTTCATGCTTTCTCTCCCACTCTCTGTCTCTTTCTCTTTCTCTCCCTCATTTTAACCCTCAAACGTTCCCTCCCTACATCCCTTTTTTTCCCCACTCTATCCCTTTCCTCTCTCTATTTCCCTCTCCTTCCCTTCTCAACTTTCCCTATGATCTCTCGTACATTTTTTGTCTCTTTTCTTCTCAACCACTTTCATACTTTCTCTCTCTTTTTTAACTCTCTCTCTCTCTTTCTCTTTTTTTTCCCTCTTTCATTTTTTTCTCTTTCTCGCTCTATTTCAATTTTTCTTTCTCCTTCTCTCGTCTCTCTATCTCTCTTTCTCTAATTTCGCCTTTCCCTTTTCCTACTATCTCTTCTTTCCTCTCTTTCACTTTCTCTCACTCTCTTTCTCATATCTTAATCTCTCTCATCTCTATTGCTCTCTCTCTCTCTCCCCTCTTACCTAAATATTTCCCTCTCTCCCTCTGTCCATCCCACTCTTTATCTCTCTCTCTCCCTCTCTCACACTCTTTTTCTCCCTCTCTCTTTAATCCAGTCTGTCTCTCCTCCACTTACTTTCATTCTGTCTGGCCCTGCCTACCTTTTCTCTTTCAACATACTTATCATACTCTCTCTATCCATTTCTCTTTTCTCATCTCTGCCTTACCTATCTACATATCACTCTCCATTTTTGCCTACCTATGTGTGCCCCTGGCTCTTTGCCTCTCTCATCTCTCTCTCCATCTCTCAACCTCCTTATCTCAGTCCCTCTCACTTACTTGTTCATTCTATCTCTCTCACATATTCCCACCTTTACTCTCTTGCTCTCTCTCATACTTCTCTCTTAATTAATCACCTCCCTCTCACACTTACTCTCTTCACTCTGTCCATCGAACCCATAATCCCACTGTCTCTTTCTCACTCTCCCTCCCTTCTTTGCTCTCTTCATCTCTTTATCTCATTTTCCATTCATCCGTCTCTTTTTACCTCTCTCTTGCTTTATCCCTCTCTTATCTTCTCTCTCGCTCTATCTTCTTTCCCTCAAACTCTCTATTACCCTCTCACTCTTTGTTACTCGTTTTTTCTCTCTCTCCATATCTCTCTCATTCCTGCCCTCTCTCTCACACTCTGTCTCTTTCTCAATCTCTACCTCCTTACAACCCTCAAGCGCTCCCTCCCTACTTCACTTTTTCTCCACCTCTCTATCTCCTTTCCTCTCTCTCCCTCTCTCTATTTCCTTCTCCCTTCCTTCTCTACTCTCAACCATCCCTTTCTCTTTCTATTTTCATCTTTCTTCTATCTTTTCCTCTATCATTTTCTCTCACACGTGTCTCTATCTTTTCGTAGCTCCCTCTCCCCCTTTATCTCTCCCTCACTCGCTCTTGCTCAGTCTTCTCTCCCATCACTCTCTTTCTCCCTCACTCACCCTTATTTCTTCCTCTCCATACTTATCATAATCTCTCTCTATCCCTCACTCTCTCCATCTCTCCCCCACCTCTCGACATATCACTCTCCCTTTTCTCCCTCTCCTAGTCTCTCTTTCTTTCACTTTTCCTCTTATATTCTCTCTCTCCTCTCTCCATCTCTCCACCTCCCTCTCTTTGTCTCTTTCACTAGCTTGCTCACTCTATCTCTCTCACTCTCTCTTCTATAATCTTTATTGTCTCTCTGATCACTATTAATAGTCTTCTCTCTCTTCATTAGATTCTTTTCACTACCTCTCCCTCCTTCTTTCAGTCCCTTTCTTTGTCTCACTCTCCCTCCCTCCATCGCTTTTCACCTCTCTCATGCTTGTTATCTGTCACGTCACTCACACTCTCAATCTTTCCTTCAATCGCCTTTCTAGCTTCCTCTCTCTTTTATCACTATCTTTTTTCTCTCTCTCTTCTTCTCCCTCCTTATCTCCCTAACTATCTTTCTCTCTTCTCCTCACTTCCCACCTTCATGACCTCCCTTTCACTCTCTTTCTCCCTCTCCCGCCCTTCCTCTCTCTTAATCTCTCTCTCACTTGCTTTCTCTCTTAATTCTCTCCCTATCTCTCAAACTCTATCAATCTCTATTCTCCCCCTTCCCCCCTCTTGCACACTCTCTCAATTTCTCCATCTTTTCTCCCTCCCTTTCTTCGTCCCTTATTATTTCTCTTCTTTCATCTTCCTTTCTTCCACTATCACACTCTCTCCCATATCTCTCATTCTCTATCACCCCTACATCCTCCATCTTTCCTTACTCAACACTCCTGTCAATCTAGCCTCCTTCCTTTCTCCTTACATTTCTTTCTTTTCATTTCTTTCTTTTCTCTCCACTTTTCTCTCCACTCTCTCTTCTTGTTTATGTATCATTTCACCTTTCTCGCTCTATTTATTCCTTATATCTCTCACTCCACTCTCTCTATCTCCTCCTCTCGCCTCTCAAACTATATATCATCTCTCTTACTCTCTCTAGAACCCTCCCCTTTCTATCTTTCTCGCTCTATCTTCTTCATGGTCTATCTCTCTTCATCCTTCCCACCCGTCATCCCTCACTCCCGCTCTTCTCCCTCCCTCTCTCTCTCACACTCTTTAGCTCCTATGCCCACTCACTCGCTCTTTCACACTCTATTGTTTCTCCCTTTTAATCTTGCTACCCTTTTTTCTTTCTATTCTTTATCTCTATCCCTCTTTTCCCACCTTCCCTCTTACTTTCTCTCTCCCTCCCTCTCACTTCCCACTAACTCTCAATTTATTCATCACCTTCCCTCCCTTCCTCATTTCATTCTACCTCTCTCTCTCTGTCCCATCCCCATGTTTCTCCATTCCTCCTCGGATATCTCTCTTTCATTTTTCTCTCTCTTCTTTCTCTCTCCCTTTCACTATCTCTCCCACTCATGTCCCCCTACTCACTCTTCTCCTACTTCTCTCTATCCTACTCCGTCTTTTGTCCCTCTCTCCTCACTCATCTCTCTGACTCTCTTTTAACTCAATCTTCTTACCATATCTAGCTCTCAATCCCTTTCTCTGTCTCTTTCTCTGTCTCTCTCCCTCTCTCTTGCTCTTACGCTTTAATTCTTCTCTCTCTCCCCTCTCCCTTCTACTATCCCTTTTTCACCCTCTCTCACTCTCTCTTCCTTATTTTCTTGCTCTTTCTAGCTCTATATCTTTCTCTTTTCTTTTCATCTCTCTATTTATATAACAATCTAGTGATATCTCCTTTTTCTTTACTCTCTCCCTATTCTCTTGCTCCTTCCTCTTTCTCCCTCTCTCTTACTCTTCCTCTTCTTCAATCTCACACTCCCTCTCCATCCCCCCTCTATCTCCTATTTTTTCTCCCTTTCTCCAACTCTCTTCTTTCTTCTCACTCTATCCTCTATTATGTATCTTCTCTCGCTCCTCTTTATCTCTTTTTGTCTTAAACTCCTTCTCTCTCTCTTCTCTATCCCACTCCTCACTTTCTATCCTAATCCCTCCTTCTCTACCATCCCCTTCCTCTCTCTCTGTTTCTCTCACATTATCTTTTTTTCACTCTCTCTACTCTCTAAATCTTCTCTTGCTTCTTTCCCTTCTCTCACTCCCTTTATTTTTTCTAACTTCTTACTCTTACTCCTCACGTTATTTCTCCTCTCTTTTTTACTCTATTGTGCTGCTCTCTCACTTTAACATTCGATCTCTTTTCTCTCGCTCTTACTATTTCTATCATTCTCTTACTCTCACTCTTCTATTTCTCTCTCTTATTGTTTCTCCCTCTCACCCTCCCTCCCTCCCTCAATCTCTATCACTCTATCTACCTTGTCTCTTTTACTCCCCCTCACTTTATCTCTCTCCAACTCTCCATCATTGCCCTCTCTCTCTCTCTCCCACTATCACCACTCTTCTCTCACACTCCATCTCTTGCAAACACACACACACTCTCTCCCACTATCACCACCCCTCCCTCGCACTCTCTACCTTCCTCTCTCCCTTTTATGCCACTCTTTCTCCCTCAGGCATACACACTCTATCTCCCTCTCTCTCTCACACACACACTCTCTCTCCCTCCCTCAATCTCTCTTGTACACTCTCCCTCTCCCCACCTCTCTTTCTCCCTCTCTGACGCTCCTCTCTTTTCTCTCCCTCCGTACTTATCTTATTCTCGCTATCCCTTAATATCTTCTCATCTCTCTTCTCTCTTCTTCTCCCCTCACACTCACTCTCTCTCCCTTCATCTCTCCACCTCCCTCGCTCTGTCTCTCTCACTCCCTTGAGCACTATATCTTTCTCACTTTCTCTCCTCCTTGTAAGCTCTCTCTCACTTTTCTCTCTTGCTCACTTTTACTCTCTTCCTCTCCCTCCTATCCCGAACTCCCTCTCTTTGTATCTTACTCTCCTTTCCTCCATCACTATTTACCGCTCGCTCTTGTTCCTTCTCTCTTTCATTCTCTCTTTCGCTTATTAACTCTCTTACTTTACTTACTTTCTCTCTCACTCTCACTCCCTCTCACTTCCTCTCACACTCGCTTGCTCTATTTTCCACTCCTCCCTATCTCTCTTTCATGCTAACCCTCAAACACTCCTCAAACACGTCACTCTTTCTCCCCGACCTTATCTCCTTTTCACTTTTTATTTCCCTCTCCCTCCTTTCCT
>NW_018250736.1:2955-6637 GCF_001263595.1 Phalaenopsis equestris | reverse complement strand
TCACTCTTCCTCTCTCTCTCACTCTTCCTTGGTCGCTCTCTCTTTCTTTCATCTCTCTATCTTCTCTACCTCCCTTCTATCTCACTCTCCCTCCCTCCTTCACATCATTTATTACTTTATCTCACTCACCCTTCCTCTCTTTTTATCTCGCTCTTGCTCAGTCTCTTTTATCATCTCTCTCACTCTATATTCTTTCTTTCTCACTCTCTATGACTCTCTCACTCTCTATCACTCGCTTTTTCTCTATCTCTCCCTATCTCTCTCTTTCATGCCCTCTCTCCCATTCTCTCTCTCTTTCTCTATCTTTTCTTTCAAGCCCTCTCTTTCATTCTCTGTCGCTTTCTCTATCTCTCCGTCATTCCAACCCTCAAACGCTCTCTCCCCACGTCCGTTTTTCTCCTCCTCCCTATCTTTGGTCCTCTCTCTATTTACCTCTCCCTCCCTTCTCTACTCTCTATGATATCTCATACATTTTATTTCTCTCTTTCCCTCTCAACCTCTTTCATTCTTTCTTCTCTCTTTTTAACTCTTTCTCTTTTTTTCTCCTTTTTCTTTCCCTTTCTCGCTCCATTTCCATTTTCCAATCTCGTTGTTATGTCTCTCTATCTCTTTTTCTCAAATTCCATTGCTCAATCTTTCTCACTTTCTCTCCCTCAATTGCTCTAGCTCGCTCTCATCTCTCCCATACCACTCTTGAAATCTCTACCTATCTCTCTCCTTTTCTATCTCTCTCTCTCTGTCTTACCTCAATATTTCCCTCTCTCCCACCCACACTCTCTCCACCTCTCTCCATCACTCTCTTTATCTGTTTCTCCCCTCTCACACTCTCCCACTCCCTAACTCAATCTCTTTCTCCCCCACTCCCTTTCATTCACTCTAAACCTACCTCTCTTTTTTTTAAACATATGTATCATACTCTCTGTATCCCTTTCTCTTTTCCCATCTCTGCTTACCTCTTTACATTTCTCTCTCCATTTTTCCCTCCCTATATCTCGCCCCCACTCTTTACCTCTCTCATCTCTCTCTCCATCTTTCCACCTCCCTATCTCAGTCTCTGTCACTTGCTTGTTCATTCTATCTCTCTCAAATTCTCCCTCGTTTGCTCTCTTGCTCTCTCTCCTACATCTCTCCTTAATAATCATCTCTCTCTCTTACTCACTTCACCTTTCTCCCTTCCTCCTCACAATCCCACTCTCTTTGTCTCACTCTCCCTCCCTCCTTCACTTTCTTTATCTCTTTATCTCACTCTTCCTTCCTCCCTTTTTTTACCTCTCTCTTACTCTATCCCTCTCTGATCATCTCTCTCACTCTATCTTTTTTTGTCTCTCACTCTCTATTACTCTCTCACTCTATGTTACTCGATTTTCTCTCTCTTTCTTTCCATCTCTCCCACTCTCTTTCTCTTTCTAATCTCTACCTCATTACAACCCTCAAATGCTCCCTCCTTACGTCTCTTTTTCTCCCCTTCTCTATCTCCTTTCCTCTCTTTCTATTTCCCTATCCCCTCCTTCTCTACTCTCTCTACCATCTCTTATATATTTTCTCTTATCTTTCTAACACTACCCCTCATATTCTCTCTCTATCTTTTTCATTCATTCTTTCTCTCTTCTCCAACTCTCTCTAACTTTCTCTCCCTTTCCTTTCTTTTTCCCGATATAAATTATATCCTTCCATCTCCCCTTTCCTTTTTCTCTCACACCTTATTATTATCTTTCTCTCATTCTCTCTCCTTCTCTCTTTCCCACTCACTTATCCATTCTTGAGAGCTCTATATCATTTACACTGTTGCTCGCTCTCTCTCACCCCCTCCCTCGCTCGCTCTCGCTCTCTCTCCGCATATACCTATCTCTCTCCCATATATTCCATCTCTCCTACCTTCACCTCTTTATCCCCCTCTCTCATGCCCTCACACGCCCTCCCTCCCTCCCTCCCTCCCTCCCTCTCTCCCTCTCTCTCGCTCAGTCTCTCTCACCCAATACTCTCCTCCCAACACTCTCTTTCTCCCTCTCTGACCCTCCATCTCGTTTCCCTCTTTTTATCTTTCTCTCTCTTCCGCTTTACTTCTTATAATCTCTATCTTTCCTCTCTCCATCTCTGCACCTCCCTCTCTTTGTCCCTTTCACTTGCTTGCTCACTCTATCTCTCTCTCACTCTCTCTTCTTTTCTCGCCCACTGTCTCTATTATCTTCTTTCTTTTTATCTTCCTCTCTTCACTCTCCCTCCCTCCTGCTCTCACTCCCTCTCTCTGTCTCACTCTCCCTCCCTCCATCTCTTTTCACCTCTCTCTCATGCTCGTTCTATGTCACCTCACTCTAATTCTCTCACACTCTCCTTCTCTCTCTCTCTTTCTCCATCTCTATCTAACTATCTCTCTCTTTGTCTTTTTCCCTTGCTCTCACCCTCTCGTGCTCTTTTATCATTCTCTACCTCTTTCTCTCACTCTCTTGTGCCCTCACCTTCCCTCCCTCCTTCCCCGTTATCTCTTCAACTTTTTCTATCACTCGCTCGCTGTACCTCTTATCTCGCTCTACCTCTCATCCCTCTCTTTCTTTTCAATTTCTTCTCTATCTTCCCCTCTCTCTCCCGCTATCTGTACTCAGTCCATCCCTACTCTCTTATTTCTCTCCTGTCTCTATATATTTGCCTCCCTCTCCTATCTCTATATATTTGCATATATTTGCCTCCCTCTCTCAATTCTCTCGCCTCTTAATCTCTTCTCTCTTTCTCACTCCTACTCTCTCTCTCTCTCACTATTGCTCTCTTACTTTTACTCACTCTAACCCTCTTTCAATCTCCAACTTTCTCTCTCTTTTATCACTATCTTTATCCTCTCCCTCTCTCATTTCTAACTTTCTTTCTCTTAACCTCCTTGTAAGAGGCAGGAGCAACAAGAGTTGAACATATGTTGGAAAATTTCCTCAAGTTTATAAGCTTTAGAATGAAAGTCATGCATTGGGTAGTGACTCTTTTTGTTGACTGAACTCTATCTTCAAATTTGGATTTATTTTTAGCCATCCAAAAAAACCAAGCAACAATACTAGGAAATGAGGGAGATGGCCTTCTCTATCATCTCTTTCTTCCTTCCATCTTGCATAACCTCGTCACTATCATCTCTTTCTTCTTGCTCTATGTTCTTATTATATCCTTCTCTCCCGCTTCCTCTTCCTCCCTCCTCTCTCACTCTAATTCTTTCTATTCTTTCTATCTCTCACCTTCTCTCCCACCCTCCCTCCATCCCTCACGTGCACTTTCTCTTGTCCCTCCCTTGGTTTATTGCTCTCCCCCTTTCTCACTCACTTTACTCTCACTACCTCTTAGGCTCGCTATCTCACTCGAACTCTCTCCCTTATATTTCCTCTCTCTTTCACACTAGTTTTATGTCTTTTATCTTTCTTTTGTTTCTATTTCCCTTTCTCCTCTGCCCTTTTCTTCTCTTCCTCCCTCTCCCTCTCTTCCCTCCTTCCCACCCTACCTCCCTCCCTGCCTCTAACTCTCTTGCTCCTTACCCCCTCTCTCCCCCCACTTTTGATCACTCTTTCTTGCATGCTCTTCATTTCTATCTCATTCTCTATTTAACTATTTCTCTCTCTTCTCTATTTTTCTCTCACTCTCCCTTACTTTTCATCCCCTCTCTCCTTCTCCTCTCTCTTTCTCTTGCTCTCGTTTCCTCCCTCTCATTCCT
>NW_018250736.1:0-2839 GCF_001263595.1 Phalaenopsis equestris | reverse complement strand
CTTCTTTCCCTCTCTCTCCCTTGCCCATCCTTCCTCTCTCTCTCTCTGTCTCTCTCTTACTCTCTTTTCTATCCATGCCCTTTCTTTCCTTATGTTTCTTTCATAATCTATCTTCCCATCTCCAGTTCCTTGCTCACTCACTCCCTCTTGCTTTGACTTTCTCCCTCTCATGTACACTTATGCACTCTCTCTTTCTGCTCTCCCCAGCTCTCTGTCTCTCTCCCTCCACCTCTCTTTTACTCTTTCTCCTCTCTTTCTCATTCTTTCCCTTACTGACCTTCCTTCATTGAGCTCTCTGTCTCTCTCTATATCGCTCTCGTGCAAAATTACTTTCAATTTCCCTCTCCATCTATTTCTCTCTTTCTCTCCCCCTCCTTCCCTCCTTCCCTCCTTCCCTCCTTTTCTTGACCTCACTCCATATTTCTTCACACAAATCCTTCTCTCTTGCTCTCCCCCCTCCTGCCCTCTGTCCCTCCTTTTCTCGACCTCACTCCATATGTCTTCGCACAAATCCTCTTTCTCTTACTCTCCATCTCTCTCTCTCACTCTCTCTCTTGCTCTATTTTGTTGCACCCTCTCTCCCTTAATCTCTATATCTATCACTCCATCTTTCTCTCTCACTTTATCTCTATGTCTGTTGGGTCCTCTCTCTCCCTTAAATCATTATCTCAATCTTCTTTATCTCCCTCTCTCTTGTTGTTCCTTTATCTTTCTAATGCTCTTTGATTCTATTTCCTTCCTTGCCTCACGTTCTCTATTGACCTATCTCTCTTCTCCCTTCCTCTTTTTCTCTTGCTCTCCATCTTATTTTCTCTCTCAATAACTCCCCCTCACTCTACCTCTCTCAAGCCCTCTCTCTCGCTATGTTTCTCTCACTTCCTCATTTTATTTTACCCTTCGTCTATCTCCCACTTTATATTTTCTCCCGCTTTCTCACACTCTGATTTATTCTTTTCATGTCTTGTCTCTCTCTCTCTTCCATTTTTCTTCTCTCTACCCTCCCACACTCTCACTCTTTATCTTTCCTTCCCATGCTTATTCTCTGTACCCCTCTCTCAATCCCTCCCTCCCCCTTTCTCTCTCTCTCTCTTCATCCCTCCATTTCTACCTCAATTCTTCTCTCTCTCTCCCTCTCACTCTTCTTTTTCTCCCTCCCTGCATATCTCACTTCTCTCTTCTCCCTCACACCTCCCTCTCTCTTTCGATCTCTCTTTATAACTCTCTCTCTCTCTTTCTTGCTCTCTTATGTCTCTCTTCTCCCTCTTTTATCTTTTCTCACTCTACTTCTCCATCTCTCCTTCCCTCACACATTCTCCTCTATAACTCTCTCTCTCCCTCTATCGCTTTCCCTATCTCACTCTTCTTCCCTCCTTCCTCTTTGACATTTTCTTTCTCTCTTTTCTCTCATTACCTTTATTCTCTTTGACTGTTTCTCTCTAGCTCTTTATGTTGCTCTTCACTCTCTCTACCTCCCTCTCTCTCACACACACACACTCTCTTTATCTCTCCAATTCTCACACAGTCTACCATTCTTTCACTCTCTCACTGTAATTTTCTTTCACTTGCTCTTCCCCATCACTCTCCCTCTTGCACCTCTCCCTCTCTCCCTCTGTCTATCCCTCACTCCCTCTTTCTCATACTCTTTCTCAACCTAACTCTCCCTCTCCCTTTTTCTCTCTATATCACCATCTCTCCCTTTCACTCTATCTCTTTCTTGTGCTCTATCTCTCTTCTCTCTATTCTCTCTCTCCATCTCTCCCTTCCTATATTAATTCTTTTGCCTCTCTCCAAGCCTTCTTCTCACTCCATTTTTCTCTTCACTCTCTTACTCCTCGCTTATTTCCATCTTTCTTCCCCAACTTATCTCCTTTTCTCTTTTCTCTCTCTCTTTCTCTCTCTCTCTCTTTTTCTCTATCCCATTTCTTTTATCTTCCTCACTCTTGCACTCTCTCAAATTCTCTAGCTTTAGATCTCCATATCTATTTCTCTCTCTCACTCTTGTCACTACCTCTCCTTCTCTCTTATTTTGCTCACTCTAGGTGTCAGGTTTGAGCTCGACCCAAAAATGATTTGACTTGAACCGAAACCAAACTTAAGCTTAACTTACAGGCCTAAACCAGACCTAAACTTTCTTGTTGATTTGGGCATGTTTGGGCATTCGGATTCAATCTGAACCTACCCAAATAATAAATGGATCAAATTCTCTAACCTAACCCTGACTCAAGAAATATTTGGGTCAAATCTATCTTGGATTTTTCAAGTAAAGCTCAAGTCATGTTGGTGTGTCGGGACAATTTTTGACACCTCTAGCCCAATCTCTCACCCCCACTCTATCTTTACTTTCACACTCTCTCTCCCACTCCCTCATCCTCTCTTCCTCACTCTCTATGTCAATCAAATTATATCTCTCACTATATTCACATTACTATAATTCCCTCTCTCCACTCCCTCGCTCATCTCTCTCTCTCACTTGCTTCACGCACTCTCTTTGTCTATTATGAACTATCTCTACCTCCCTTAATCTCTATTGCACTTTTTCTTTATTTTCTCTCTCTATCTCACTCATGTCACTTTCTTTCCTCCCTCCCTCTCTCTATCTCTCTCCCACCATTCCTCCCTCTCTCTATCTCTCTCCCACCATTTTTTATATCTCCCTCTGATGGTTTAAATCTCTCTCCTCTCTCCGACTCTCTCTCCCTCAAATCTCTGTTACTTTGTTGTGCCTACTCTCTCTTTTAATCTTTCTTTTTCTATCTTTTTCTCCCTTTTTCACACCAGCACACTCTCTCTCTCTCCTTCTTTGCCTCTCCTCCCTTCCTCTCTCACTCTCACTCTTATT
>NW_018250735.1:0-8025 GCF_001263595.1 Phalaenopsis equestris | reverse complement strand
AAAATGGTTGTTAATTAATAGACCACTTCCTACTTAAAAAGGGTGCTCCTCTTAAGAATGAAAATTAATATTGTGGATTATAGATCTTTTAAGGGTAAAGACAGAGGATTATGTTAATTATAGTCCTCTTAAGTAAGAAGCTGTTTATTAAGCTTCTTAATGAGCTTGTTCACAAGCTCTAAATAGAAGTACTTGTAAACATAAATGAATCGAACAAAGAGGTGTTCAAGCACATGTTCATTTAACAATCGTGTAGTTATAAAAGTATTTGAATTTGTTCAATTAGTTAATCAAATGAACATGAACGACTCCTATCGAGTTGAGTTACGAGTAGCTTATCAAGCACTCGTTTCATTTGTAGCCCTACCTACCGACTGCTGTAACTCTGTGTTATATATGGATATTAAGTTTGTTAAAAGCATAAACTTAAAATTTAAGATGAATTTGATGCAACTGTCAATAATATTTTTGCTAAAAAATTTTGCAAAATAAAATTGTGATAGATTATATATGTTTTGTTATGAAAATAGTGTTTAGTAAATTATTCGAAGATAGTTACATATTGAAGCTTTTTCTACTACAAAATAGGATCTTATTTTCAAGGTTGAAGCTTATTATTTATTAACATCTGGAGAATGCAATATTTTATTTATATTTCTAGAAAATTAATAAAAAATAAATTAAAAAAAAAGTACCTAACCTCTTACATTTTGGATTGTAGAATAAATAAATAAAAATAAAAAAAAAGCTTTATTCATGATTTCATAATCAACAATAATACAAATACACAAAATTTATAACCTATTCATTTTTTGAAAAATATCATGAGGAAAAAGCTTAATAACTTCTTTTTTGAGCTTTAATAGCATTAAAAAAAAAACAAACGGCCAGAGGTTATTATACGAGCCTCTAGCCACCCCTAATATGTCTAACAATTCGAGTATCACCTCCTTAAGGCCAACTGTGCCAGAGAGGATTTGAACTCACGACCTGAGGGGACTTATACCGTGCATATCAACCAACAGGTCGAGATATGCGGCACAATCACATTTAATTACATAGTCATAGACACATTCGAATATGTAATGCCTCAAACTCATAATCTTTATAAGTAGAGTTAAGCTTTCAATCAACCGCCTATCGTTCTTCCTTAGATCCGAACCAAAGCTCTGATACCAATTGTTGTGAAAAAACACGGCAATAAAGCGAAAAATGGAACGAGTAAAATTTCACGCAGAAAAAATAACAGAGCGACACACAGATTTACGTGGTTCGACAAATCTGCCTACGTCACGGTGCTGCAGAGGATTTTTTTTTTTTGAGGAATTACACCATCGAGCGCCTCGACGTTTTCAAGAAAACCTCTATTTTCTTCTCTCCCTTCCCCCCTCCCTCTCTCTCTCTCTCTCTCTCTCTCTCTCTCTCTTCCTCTCTTTCTCTTAGCTCTCAAGAGGATTTGGCTTGGCCTTGCTTGGCTTTGGCTTTTGGCATGGCTTATGACAAGCCATAAGAGACTATTTATAGAAACCACGAAAGCGGTAGGCGAGCGATAGGTGGGATGTGGTAGGTGAGCGGTAGGTGGGAATGTAGGTGAGCGGTGGGTGGGATTCTTAATTAGGAAGCTAATTAAATTTGGTGGACCGGGTCTCCAAATTACCCAGCAATTCTCCCACTTGGAGACTAAGACACTGACTGCATCACCTACTGGCTACATCATCTACTAGTTGTACCGATCTTTTCCTCAAACATGATATCCTCCATCTCTACAACTCAAACCCTGGAAGCCTTTGACTTCATGCCAGAAGACCGACTGAATTTGAGCATAACTCCATCTTCTCACGAGTAACACCCTTAATTGACATATCACCGTCAATGTAGTGTCAACGTAGCCTTGTATCACCAAGCTCTTTCCTAGGTTACTCTTGTATCTGCTTACAACTCCCACTGCATGAGCAATATCCTGCCCCCTACTGAAAGCCCTTTTTAACAAGTCCAGCCTTGTACCTCTTACTACCACCAAGTGCAGTCTTCACCCAGTACACCCACTTATTGTGTGATTTCTTCTTCCTTGGTAGAAGTTTTGTCAGCTCCTAAGTCTGATTCCCTGGCAGGGAATCCGTCTCCCCTTCTTGGTATGCTCCCACTTGCTCGAATTCTCATCTTGCAAGATTTCTTTATAACTCTGTGGTTCTCCAACATTTGTCTGTACAAGGTCCGATTTTCCTACCTTTGGCGCTCGGCCACTTTTCAGGAAATTGACCTTCTTTTACTTCCCCATAATGCACCTCTGACTTATGTGTCCTCTCCTGAGTAAACTTATAGTCATATATAATGTGTTAGTTTTCTTATCCCAAGCCAGTATTATTGCTCCTTTGGTAACCTTCTAGGTGCTATCTAGAACACCACTGAATGACCATCTTTATTGAGCTGGCCAACAGAGTTGATGTTTTTCTTCAACTCAGGAATGTTAACTTTTTACAAAGTCCATTTGCTCTTTTTAGAGAGTGCAATATCAACGTCTCTCATCCCCAACACGTCCAGAGCTTTTTCATCAGCCAGATATACCTTCCTAAAATTATCTGCAACATAATTTCGCATTAACTCCCGACGGGAAGATGTATGGAAGGAAGCTCCTGAATCCAGTATCCAATCATCAACAGAACTGTGAACTGCTAGCAATAGTGTATCATGTATTTCTTCAGTTACAACATTAGCGTCATCATTCTCCTTCTTCTTACAATTCTTGCAGTTCTTTTTTATATGGCCAGCCTTGCCACAATTTCAGCAGGTTTTTTGGTGACCAGACTTTGATTTTGATCGTCCTCTGTTTGAGTAACTGTCATGTGATCTCCCTTTGAAATCAACATTCAGCGCCGAACTTGAACACAAGGTCTCGCCAGAATCCTTCCTATGCACCTCTTCTGCCAAAATCAAATCATGAATATCATCATATTTCAGCTTAGATTTACCTGCAGAACTACTAATTGCCATCCTTATGCCTTCCTAGCTATTTTTCAATAAAGCCAACAATATCAGTCCACATATCTCATCATTAAAATCAATTTCAACAGACGACAAGTGATTTGTGACAGTGTTGAAATCATTTAGGTGTTGAGCAACATACACACCTTCTGTTATCTTCAAGTTGAATAATTTTTTCTATCAAAATTACATTGTTATTCGTCGATGGCTTTTCATACATACCTGATAAAACCATTATGAGATCTGTAGTAGTCCTCTTCTTGATGACATTGTGGGCAACCTATCTCGATAAGGTTAATCGTATAACCCCAAGAACCTGTCGATTCAATAGATTTCATTTCGCCTCGTCCATCTTTTCTAGTCGTTTTCTCAGTAACGAAAGATGAAGTTTATTCCCATAGAGGTAGTCTTCTATCTGCATCCTCCAGTAAGCAAAATTTGTGTCATTGAACTTCTCGATCCCCGAGGTCATCACTTCTTCTTCGCCCATCGTTCTTCCTTAGATTTGAATCAAAGCTCTGATACCAGTTGTTGTGAAAAACGACGACAATAAAGCCAAAAATGGAACGAGTAAAATTGCACACAGAAAAAACACCAGAGCGACACACTGATTTACGTGTTTCAATAAATTTGCCTACGTCCACAAAATTACAGAGGATTTTATTTCTTTGAGGAATTACACCGTCGAGCACCTCGACGTTTGCAAGAAAATCTCTATTTGCTTCTCTCCCTTCCTCTCTCTCTCTCTCTCTCTTTTCCTCTCTTTCTCTTAGCTCTCAAGAGGACTTGGCTTGACCTTGCTTGTTTTTGGCTTTTGGCATGACTTATGACAAGTCATAAGAGGTTATTTATAGAAACCAAGAGAGCGGTAGGTTGGAGGTAGGTGCCGATATGTGGGATATGATAGGTGAGTGATAGGTGGAAAGGTAGATGAGTGGTGGGTGAGATTTTTAATTAGAAAAAAGCTAATTAAATTCGGTGGATCGGGTCTCAACATTACCCAAAACAACACTAACTTAACGTCATGAAATTAAACTACAAAGTTGCATATGGGTATCGTTTGTACTAACTCTTTTTATGTAAAATACACATTATGCATAAGTTTGTGACTCTAAGATGTGATAAATATAAATATCAACCTTTAAATGTTAGATATGCAAATGCATAACAATATTATGATATGTATGTAAATTTCTCTTTCTTCTTTGGGGCATTTACATGCATACCTCATAATTTTATGTATTTACATGTTTAATACATAAATCTTCATATTTACATACATAAACTTTATATTTTTAATCACATAAAAAATATAATTTTTACTTATTTTTAAATATAAAATATATTTTCTTATGCATAAGTTCATACAACTAAATTATAAATGTAAAAACCAAATTTCAGGTGTTCGATATCTAAATACATAAGAATTGTGTGGCATGAATGTAAATTTGCCTTCTTTCTAATTCAATTGGCTTTATGAATAGGACCCCACATTTGCTGCAGTGAAGAGTTTGGAAGGATCCACCACGTTCCTTTGCTGCACAAGCAAGAGAGTAAAGAGAAGATTTACAGACATGCCACTCATTTCTTATGTATTTGCATATCTAACGCCTAATCTTCAATTTTTTTGCATAAATACCACTTTACCTATGCATGAAAAAGGTGTATTTCACCTTTTAAAAAGTAGGAAGAGGTGTTATTTTTATGTGATATGAAAGCTTAGGGTGATATAAATGTAAAAATTAAAGTTTAGGTGCTAGATATCTAAATAGATAGATATTAGGGGACATATGTGTAAATACCCAAAAAAATTTCTTATGGAATTGAGTGGAATGGATGTAAATCTTCTACGAAAAATTAAATTTCAATAGGCTGCTAAAATTCAAATTTAGAAATAAAATATATTTTACACACATATTTTAGTATTATTATAGCATAAATTTTATATTGAATATTAAAATTTAAATATTACATATATAAATACATAAATATTTTATGGTATGCATGTTAATTTATAATTTTGAATTGATTATAATTAATTTACTTTAATAAATATTAAAAATATTTAATCAAATCTAATCTAGCATAAAATTCATCGGCCCTCGGGATGGCCTCTGCGGTCTTTCGTTTTAGGCTTCATTTGATGGAGCTTCGTTCGTTCGGCGAAGCTTTTGTGAAAGCCATATTGGCGGAGTAGGGAAGGCCCTCTGCAATAAAAAATGATGAAAATTTATCGTTCTTGTGAAATAATTTACGAAAATATTGCTTCACCAATCGAATATTTTTGTAAGTGTTGGCCTTCACCGCAACATAATAGAACTTCGTTGTCTTCTGAAACGAAACCTTAGTCCATCCAAAGTCTTTTAATTAGGATCCATTTTAAAAAATATATATATATCTATAATTATTGAAATTGAATAGAAATAATTTAAAAGGTGAACAAAATTCTCAATATAGGTATAGGCTTCTAAATTTAAAAACTTTAATTCATACTTTTAGCATGATTTCTCAGGATACGGATAAATGTTTGAACTACGATCGCTGCCCTAATTTTCGAGAAATCATTGCATCAGGAGTTCTAATATAGTTTTGCATCAAGACTCCAACCCATTTATTAAATTAATTTTTCTTTTTACTAATGTGGGTTTGTCTGTATACGTGACAGACCCTGATTAGAGTCCCGATTTAAAACTGTTTCAGATATGCAATAGTTTTTCCTAATTTTCAGCCCTCATGAGACGTTAAAATTTAATGTTCGTGTTGTAATTTTTTATTTACATAATCAATAATATATTTCTCTCGACCTTTTTCTTAATTCTGGTAGAAACCTTATAAATCTGACTTATGGCTTTGCCCTCATTGGATAGTTCTTTGACCTTCTCATAGAAGGACTTGGGTTTGAATGAGTTCATTACAACTCTGCCCTTGGTTGGAAATTGTTTGAGAAGAAAGCCAAAATAGACCACAATAGGGGTTAAAACCTTCATTTGGATTTATCTCCATAGTCTTTGCATGTATGAATTTTGATGCTTTGGTGGGCCATTTTTGTAATTTTTAATTTACATATCTATACTAAATTAATACAAGATTGTTGGACTTCATTCAATGCATCAAAAGTTTTATTAAAATATGTTTTATAAGTTTAGGCTTAAAATACATCACATAAAATTTTTTTATGAATTTCAAAAATTTGCAATGTAACAACAATTTAAAAAAAATAAGACTTTTGGTAGCTCTTTTGAGTTGTGGAGCTTTGGACAATTGAGATGATCACATGAAAAATTTTGAAGAGCTTTTGATCATAAAAATGACCACTTCAAGTAAAAAAGCCAACATAGGATGGTTTCTATGAAAAGTTTAGCCTACATGTTTAAGTAATTCTATTTTTATGATTGAATATGAGAGAATAATTTACCATTTTGAAAAACATAGGCACTATTCTACTGTAAATTATAAGAGAAAAAATAAAATTTAAAAAAATACAAATATATTGATGAGTGCTAGAAGATTTGTGGCGGAAGAGTAATGATTATTTATCGTCCAAGAATTATATGAATAACCAACACATACTCAGGTAATTAAAGAGAAGTAAGTAGGACGAGAGACATTGACTTTTTACTTGGAAAATCCTTCAAAAGGAAAAAAAAAAGGGGGGTATGTCCATAATTTGACTGCAGTTTTTGGAGACAGCAGGCCGCATCCCTGAAGTTGCACATCAAAGACCAATAAGCTGAGCCACATCATCCTAAAAGTTGAGTAACCATAGCTCAGAAGAAAAGAAAAAAAGCAACCTAAGAAGCTACGACAAAGACGATTAAAAAGTCATACAAACCAACAAACACTGGTGCAAAGGCTACAAGAGATATCACATCAATAGAAGCATAAGAATCTTTAACTAAAAAGCATGACAACAACACAGAAATATCCCCCGGTATGTGCGACGGTAACACAAAAATCTCCCCCAAAATGTATGACAACAACGAGAAAGAAGATCTTGGAGGTCTTGCTGGACATGGTCAGGTTTTGTGCCACAGCAGATGGTTGAGCCAACAAATTGATGGTGAGGTCAATCGCCTGAATCTTCCATTGCTTAGTGTCGAGGAATAAATCTGATGACCCCACCACACAAACGCTTTTCTTAACACAGTTTTCTTTTTCCCTTTCACCTTCCGAGCAGCACTAGTGCTTTGACTTCCCAAAAGCAGCACAAAGCAAATCATTGATGGGGATGTCGTCCAAGGGATCTGATACTTTCTCCATCACAATATCGAGAGCCAACCGATTCAAGTGAGAGGTCACATAGAAAATAATGGATGGGAAGAGTTCCGTCACGCCTTATTTATAAGAATCAAAAACACAAAAATCAAGGGAGTTCAATTGTTGAATTATTATTAATAATAAATGTGATTTACTTTTGTATTGAAGTCTCTTATTCTTATCACATCATTGTTTTCAAGAAATAAGAGAATCATGGAACTAAAATATATACATAAAAAAATATTTTAGTGCTAATCCTGAGGATATCTAAGTGTTCAGAAGATAAAAAAGTACGAAGAGGAGGGGTCCACCGACAAAAGAACGCGAGGCTCAGTTATCTGATTGAGTGAAGCTGTCCAAGCAAAAGCCGAACAAATCGCGAAGAAAAGAAAAAGACAATCACATGATTTGAGCCTGAACCATCTAGTCAGAAACGAGACAGAGTTATTTGAGCCAATCACTAAGGAAGAGCCGTCCCAAGGAAGAATTAGTTCCTTAACATCTTCAACCATTCTGGAAATGTCTAAAGGCCCCCCTCATATGGGGTCAATGATCGACAGCTGGGCCATACCAATTGGCCGACCCATATCTATTAAACTCAGCCGACCAAGCTGGTCTCTTATGGTCGAGCACATCTCAGCCGAACAAGCTGATCTTACCGACCTAAAACCAATTAAGCTTAATTGGTAAACCCAGAGAGCAGTCAGGCGATAAGCTTATATAGTAAAACACTAGAATTATCATAGTACAGACCCCATTAAAGTAATGACGAGAATGTAATATTAT
>NW_018250734.1:107692-108153 GCF_001263595.1 Phalaenopsis equestris | reverse complement strand
TGGAATTATTTTCATATTAATTTGATGTATAAATTATTTTTAAAAAATGAATTAGGGTTAGGGGTTTTTCAATTCTCCATTCCTATTGGATTATCACCTTGACCCCAAATTTTTATATTTTGTAGCCTCTGTCTAGGTGCACAATTTGAATATTTTTCCAAAGACATATGAGATTTCTAGACAGAGATGTTAATTTTCTAAGTCTTTATGCATTTTCTATTTAAATAATTATAGAAAATTGTATGTGGCTTCGAAAATTCTAAAAAAATTCATGTAAGTTTCCTATAGCCAGAGTAGTCTTAGGAAATAATTTCATATTTTTTAGGATCAAAATATCTCTGTTATAAGCAAACCCTAATTTGCTTAAAGCATTTAATTTAAAGCACACAGAGACTAAAATCACTTGATTTTTGTTCTCCACTGTGGTTCATAAGTCAGAGAACTCACCATAAAAATTTCAA
>NW_018250734.1:100694-102033 GCF_001263595.1 Phalaenopsis equestris | reverse complement strand
AATTGACTAGATTGAAAGTAAATTAAGATCAAAGTGAAAAGATCATCACAATTTCTGAAACATTTTCATGGCTTCACCAATTCAAATCACCATTTCACAAATCTCAAGACAAGGAGAAAGACAGCGAAAACTACTCAGATTTCATGGGGAAAACACAACAAAACTCGAAATTCATATATAAAATCAAAGTCATACAAACTACAATAAGTAAATAACTTATCACTAAATTCTCCCCAAGAACACTCATCGAAGTTTCTCTGAATCTCTTCCTTTCTTTACAGCACACAGAATTCCTCTTCAAAGTAGCAAGGAGGAAGAAATCTCTCATTTTCCCTCCACTCTTACAATTTCTTGAAGAATTCCTCACATTATTGGAACCTTTCTAATCTCTAGGAACTCTCTCTAGCCCTTACTTTACTCCATAGATTATTTCCCTCTTTCTCCAGGCTCTCCAATTTTCGGCCAAAATAGTCTTTTAAAGTTGTTGATGAGCTTTCCCAAGAGTTGCCTATGCATCCCTTCAAAATTTGGCCTTATCCAAAGCTTGAGAGTAGGCATCACCGTCGATCCCGCCGTCCGCGGCCTCGGGGGCGCCGTCGACGGACTTCTGAGAATTTTGTCCTGTAGCCTCGAGAAGAACTCACCGTCGGCAGGGTCGACGACGCCGTCGGTGGCCTAGTTCAAATCTCCACATTTTGGTCCTTTTCTTTCCAAATTCCCTCTTTTTTGCATCCTTTTGCTCCAATGACCCTAATTTATCATTCCTGCAACAAAAGATCAAAAATACCTTTCTTTAAAGTGCAATATCATTAAAAATAGTATAAAATAGGTATGAAAATCTCAACATATTTTCCTCTGGTCAAAATCCTCGAAACTTAACTATTACTTGTCCTCAAGTAATTTTAGTACTATATAAAAGTTATGATCTACTGCAGTAAAGTTCTAATTCAGAAATAATATAAGTTTGACTTAAATAAATATCATAGTGAGATTTTCAGAAAGAATTCAAGTAATTGAATTAACTGTGTAGCCACAAGACTATTTAGCGATCAAGTTTAAGAGTTCTAGTCTTCTATTTATTTCAAGAATGATTATATGTTGCAATATTAAGTCACTTAGAATATCCAAAAGGTAAGAACTTCATGAGAACTCTACTAGTAAAAGACCTATTCCATAAATATAAGTTCAGGAATATATTTAAGTTTTTGCCTTAGGTAGGTCCAGTGAAGCCAATTTTTGATTAGGCATATCATCAAGATTCTCCTCACTTCCATAAATTTTTTTTTCTCTTTTCGTTTGGATTGCTTTCAATCCTATATATTTTTCTTTTCATTTCAGG
>NW_018250734.1:95851-99170 GCF_001263595.1 Phalaenopsis equestris | reverse complement strand
TCTTTCCTTTAAATATGAAAGTAAATTTTGTTTGAGCCATCGCATTGACAAAGTGAGACTCGTCAAACTCAACTCTTCTCTTTTGTCGTGGAGCCATTTCAATCTAATCAAATTATAGAAAAATTCCAAAAATTTCTTCAAATATGCAAGTCATGGCTTCCAATAGTAATTCTAAGAGTTCAACATTAAGATCCATGAATTTCTTCCCAAATTTTCTTCACATTCTCAAAATTTTTCGGATCTCCTCAATGTGGAAGAAATCCATGGTGAAAATCAAATATTTTTAGCTTGGAGTGAAGCACTTACCTAAAGATGATCAAATTCGGTGTCAAAAAGCCTTGAAATCGCCTCCCAATCCAAGATCTTTCAAGCCTTAGGTCAAAAATGGTGTTTTTAGGAGGAACAGGATGATGTATAGTGGCGGTTGACTGGTCAAAATTGCGGTTAAAGGTGTTTTTCATGAGGTATGTTATTTAGCACATATAAACTTTCACAACACAAAACATCCTATTTATATATAAATTCCAAGGGGTACAATGTATGTTACATAACACACTTAAGTTTGGTATTTTCTCAACCTCAATACATTAATTCAGCATCGCAAGCCACAACACTCAAAACATTGAAAACAAAACATCCTATGCTTGGTCTCAAATATACAGAGATCTGAAAGCATAATTCTAAAGCAAAGCAAATACAAAGTTCAAATCAAAATACATAGATAGACAGATATGTAGTAATATAAATCTACTAATTTTCAGACTCAGTACTCAATTCTCCTCTGAGATCACCCATTGACTGCACATGAACGAAGATGTTGTAGAAGGGTCGGAATGGAAATTCTTCAGTGGAATTCTCTTCTATTAACTTCATCCTCCTCATTAGTCGTATTAAGTTATCTTCGAAATGTCCAGAGTGCTCGAAATGTTCCTTCATCCTCTAGTCTAGATGATCAAAGAAATCAGAGATATTATTAATCACATTAATGACATTTTGTACCTTCTTTTCCAATTTCTTGAGTTGGCTCAGGATCACAAGAGACTTATCAGGGACTAAGGGTTGAACTGGCAGTGAATTCTGAGATGCTTGATCTACTACAATTGCCATGTCATTTTCATCTTAAAAAACTGGGAATCTTTCAGTTGGATCCAAAGGCTTCCAAGGTAGCAGTACCTTTTCCCAATGTGGAAGTGACTGCAAAGTGAGAAAATTGTGGAGGGGTGTCCAAGCCCATAAGTTGATTCATGAATGATCAGACCCAAAACTGACTTCACAATAATAGATCCAATGTCGATCGGCAGTCCCCTTTGGATGCAGTAATTCAAAATGACACTTTCTTTAGAAACTTTACCGATCTTCGTTTTCGGTAACAATTTTGCAGAAATGAAAAAGTGCCAATGTTTCGAAACAGGATTCACGAGTGTTGCAAAAAAATAACATACTTGTTTTCTCTTGTTTCCTAGTCATCAGTTTTGTCCGTTAAATATTGGTAAATCTCATTCTTCTGGTTTTACGGATCTTCGTTTTCGGTAACAATTTTGCAGAAATGAAAAAGTGCCAATGTTTCGAAACAGGATTCACGAGTGTTGCAAAAAAATAACATACTTGTTTTCTCTTGTTTCCTAGTCATCAGTTTTGTCCGTTAAATATTGGTAAATCTCATTCTTCTGGTTTCTCGTTGGGACAAAATTGGAATAGTGGCAGACAAGAACATTCTCTATCATGTATAATTTGTTGATCCGTGCAGGAGTGAAAGTTATTCATCTTCCTCGCACATAAACAACTCCCTGGTTGATTCCATGTAAATTTGCATAAAACCCCCGGGCACCCCCACGGCTGCGGTAGTGTAGCACAACACTTCCCATCTTTTCCACACTGTCGTTTCTTCAATATTCATTATGGGATTATTCAATCCGTGATTCACGAATCCTCGTTCTTTGATTAATCTTTTCTTCGTCAGCAGCTTGTTGAAGATTCGCTGCGCTTCCGCACAAATAAACTTTCACCGATTGAAAACTCACATTCTGGGATTATCAAGGGAATTGGACACCATATGAAAGAAATTGGAGGAAATATGAACTAGAAATCAAATTTTTGAGTCTAAAAAGACAATTCCTGCCAAAAAACCACCAAAAACTGCCATTTGAACCCACGTAACCGCCAATTTGCCGGTCTCGCCTTCGGCGGACCTTCGGCGGAGTCGATGGCGCCGTCGGCGAGCCTTTGTATTAATTTTTTTCTGGACTCTCGGAAAAAACCTGCTGTCGGCGCCCAAGGCAGAATTTTCACAGTTTAGCTCTGGTCCGAATGCGTTCCAATTTTTCTTCATAGATCCAATTTTTAAGATGTTTCAAGGGTAAAAAAGAGTAGTAGAGTTTAATACTACCACAAACTAACGATAATTTAAAATAAAAACTACTATAATCGTGAAAAAAATAAAGATAAATATGGGTTGCCTCCCATAAAGCGCTTGGTTTAACGTCGCCAGCCCAACCTATTTAGGTGTTATTCAGGTTTACTGATCATTAAAACCTTTTTAAAATTTGATCTTTTACCCTCGTAATACGGTTTTAATATGTGTCCATTTACTTTAAATCTATTTCCCATCTTCTGATCTTCAATTTCAACAGCTCCGTAAGTATAAACTTGAGTGAGAGTAATGAATCCTAACCAACGAGACTTCAATTTTCCAGGAGATAACTTCAGCCTAGTGTTGTAAAGCAAAACTTGTCCTGGTTCAAAGTTCTTGTGGTTAATCTTAATCATGTTATAACTTTAATTTTTCCCTTATAAATTTTGTCGTTATCATAAGACTCATTTCTTAATTCTTCCAATTCATTTAATTGTAACGATCTCTTCTTACCAGCATCTTTCAAATTATAATTGAATTCTTTAATCGCCCAATATGCTTTATACTTCAATTCTACTAGAAAGTGACAAGTTTTTCTAAAAATCTGTCTGTAAGGAGTCATTCCAATAGAAGTTTTATAAGCAGTCCTGTAAGCCCATAATGCGGTATCCAATCTAGTGGACCAATCTATTCTACTAGGGTTTACAGTCTTTTCAAGTATTTGTTTAATTTCTTTAATAAAGAAATTAGCTAACCCACTGGTTTGAGGATGATAGGCAGTAGAAATTCTATGAATACTATTAAACTTTTCTGCTAATCTCTGAATATATTTATTCCTAAAATGGGATCCCCCGTTAGTGATAATCATTCTAGACATTCCGTATCTAGTGAAAATATTTTTCATTAAAAATCTTGAAACACTTTTAGCGTCACAACGAGGTAAAGCTTGTGCTTCAATCCACTTAGAAA
>NW_018250734.1:95316-95773 GCF_001263595.1 Phalaenopsis equestris | reverse complement strand
TGTCAGCATAGGTGGCAAAATATTACTTACAATATAGTTAACAATATCAGCATACCATGATATTTTCCACTCATTAATATTATAAAGTTGTTCATCAGGGAAACTGTCTGTAATTTCATTGTCAGTATCCGATGATTCCTGATTTTCTAATCTTGATAAATGATCAGTAATTTGATTATCAGTTCCCTTTCTATCAAAAACCATAAGATCAAATTCTTACATCAAAACTGTCCATCTAATTAACCTTGGTTTGACATCCTTATTTTGCATTAGATATTTAATAGCAGAGTGATCAGTGTGCACAATACATTTAATCTCAATTAAATAAGATCTAAATTTATCTAAAGCATACATAATAGCCAGTAACTCTTTTTCAGTAACAATATAGTTAATTTGCGCATCATTAAGAGTTTTTCTAGCGTAGCATATAACTTTAAAAACTTTTTCATTCTTTTCA
>NW_018250734.1:92898-94647 GCF_001263595.1 Phalaenopsis equestris | reverse complement strand
TGTTCATCTAATATAATTCCTGTGCATACAAATTGATGGACTAATTCCCTTAATATCAGCTAAGGTCCAACCAAAAGCTTTCTTATATCTTTTCAATGTGTCTAACAGTCTTTGCTCTTGTAGATCTTTTAATTCTAAAGATATATTAACAGGTAATGTAGATGAGTCTCCTAAAAATACATACTTCAAGTGGCTAGGCAATACTTTCATCTCAAGTTCAGGTGGTTTTATAATTGATGGAAATAGATTTTTATCGGCATTTTCCGTAATATCCAACATCTCAAATCTTTCCTGAACATAATCTAATTCTTTATTTTCTAATTTGCCCAAAATAACTTCGTCATTCTTCTAAAATTGTTCCTTTTCTACAAAATGTTCTTCTTATTCAAAATGATTTTTATCTTCAAAATATTCTTTGAAATGTTCGTTCAGTAGATGTTCAATAATTTCCATGCGAAAACATTCATTATCTCTTTCAACAACAGTGTATTTCATAGATTTCGCAATGTTAAAAGTCACTTCTTGATCATTAACTCTCATAGTTAATTCTCCTTTTTGAACATCTATCATAGCTTTTCCAGTAGCTAAAAATGGTCTCCCTAAAATAATATGTATTTCTTTATCTTCTTCTATATCTAAGACAATGAAATCCACAGGAAAGATAAATTTTTTCACTTTTACTAACACATCTTCTATAACTCCCTTAGGATATGTAACTGAACGATCCGCTAACTATAGAGTTACAGAAATAGGTGAGACTTCTCATAATCCTAATCTTCTGAAAATTGATAGAAGCATAAGATTAATGCTGGCTGCCAAATCACATAAAACTCTTCCATAAAATTTTTTACCTATAACACACGGTATAGTGAAACCACCAGGATCTTTTAATTTTTCAGGAACCTTTTTCTGAATAATTGCACTACACTCTTTGCTAAGTGCAACAGTTTCATTATCCGTGAACTTCCTTTTCTTGTTCAGAATATCTTTCATAAATTTCACATAATTGGGCATTTACTCTAAAGCTTCTACGAAAGGAATGTTTACTGTTAATTTCTTAAGAATTTCTAAAAAATTGGAAAATTATTTATTCTATTTGTGGTGCTTCAACCTTTGAGGAAACGGCGGTGGAAGTTTCTCCACAGTAATTTTTATTGGTGTAAATGGATACTCTGAATCTGGGTACTTATGATCCTTTTCTTTTTCGGTATCCACTTTCTCTTTTTTCTTTTTGCACCCTTATTTCCAATTCTTTTCCACTTCGTAATTGTATCGCTTTGATTTGTTCTTTTCCTTGGTCTTTAGGATTTGGTTCCACAGTATTAGGAAAATTTCCTAATGTTCGGTTACCAAGCGTAGTAGCAATATGCCCAAATTGGTTTTCAATATTCTTGATAGCAGTTCCTTGATTTTGTAACTGGTTCTTGATTTTGGCAGTTCCTTGATTTTGTAATTGATTTCCTTGAATTTGTAATAGATTTCCTTGATTCTGTAATTCTTGACCCTTGTTTAATATCAGCTCTTCCATAGAAAACTTCTTCTCCTTAATTTGAGTATTACTGTTAAATCATAGAGGATAAGAAGGTCTACAGTTAACATTTCCTTGGTTGGATGAATTTCTTAATGGGTTTACTGAGTTGTTTTCCCATTGTTGATTTGTAGAAGAATTATTATTCCAATTAAAATTTGGATGACTCTTCCAACCTGGGTTATAATAGTTCGAATAAGGGTTTTTGGGTCTATTAATAG
>NW_018250734.1:91310-92650 GCF_001263595.1 Phalaenopsis equestris | reverse complement strand
TAGCTACTCTTTTAGGATTTACCCTTTCAGAGGGCCATTGAAAATTATTGGTAGACATCTCTTCTATTAAGGAATAAGCTTCATCAAAAGGTTTTGACATTAAAGAACCACCAGACGCAGCATCTATAATCGATCTAAGTGATCCCACTAATCCATTATAAAAAGTTTGAATTATCAACCAATCTGGTAACGAATGATGAGGGCACTTCCTAAAAAGATCTTTAAATCTCTCCTAAGCTTCATATATTGACTCTCCATCAATCTGAAAAAATGATGTTATGTCATTTCTAAGTTTAACAGTTTTAGATGGAGGGAAATATTTGGATAGAAATTTCTGCGAAAGTTCTCCCCAAGTTCTAATTGATCCCGGTGCTAACGAATTTAACCACATCTTAGCCTTATCCCTCAGTGAAAAAGGAAAAAGTCTAAGTCTCACAACATCATTTGAGACTCTGTCATATTTAAAAGTAGCACACAATTCTAACAAACTAGCTAGGTGTAAGTTCCGATCTTCATTTGGTGTACCTCTGAATTGATTGTTTTGTACCATTTGGATAATATCAGGTTTAAGCTCAAATGAATTAGCAGCTACATCAAAATTTTGGATAGATAAGTGAATTTCATCTACTGTAGGATTTACATAATCTCTTAGGGGTCTAGGTTGGTGTTCATTCTCTATTCCTTGATTATTCAGGTTGTTTTTCATTTTATAAGATTTTTAAAGTTCTCTTCTTAACCTTTTAATCTTTCTAACAGTGCGTTCTAATTCTGAATCGTAGGGTATAAGATTTTCAGGTCCAAATTTAAGCATAAAATTTGAAATCAGTACACAGTAATATAATTAACTAAATATAAAAATAAGTTGTAATTCAAGTAAAAATTTTCCAATAATCCTAATTTGTCCGTTAGTTTAATCGTGATTTGACTCACTCACTCAATCACTCTCTCTTCGGCAACGGCGCCAAAAACTTGACCGCGACTTTATATATGCTTAAAAATACAAGATAAATATGAACATAATAAATATTCAATAATTGTAAAGTCACACTTATCAACACAGGTATACGTATCGCTCAAGTAATATAAGGCTCTAATGGAGTCCTAGATATCGATGCCACAGGGAGTGGTTTAGAACTGCGAACTAAGATTTTAGAAAAGCAATACTTTATTCAGAACAACGAAGTTCAATTTGCTTATCTGTCACTAATAGAAAATTGAAATAAATAGGTAAATTTAATAACTATTAAATAACTAATGATACTAAGGAGGGTCTAATTGTGATATTCAATATATAAGAAAGCATCCTTCTCCTTGTCAAGAAATTATAGTGAATGGATAAA
>NW_018250734.1:80445-91083 GCF_001263595.1 Phalaenopsis equestris | reverse complement strand
TGTAAAACTCAACATATTTTAACAAATCAATTGGCTAGATTGAAAGTAAATTAAGATCAAAGTGAAAAGATCATCACAATTTTTGAAACATTTTCATGGCTTCACCAATTCAAATCACCATTTCACAAATCTCAAGACAAGGAGAAAGACAGAGAAACCTATTCAGATCTCATGGGGAAAACACAACAAAACTCAAAATTCATATATAAAATGAAAGTCATACAAACTACAACAAGTAAATAACTTATCTCTAGTTTCTCCCCAAGAACACTCCTCGAAGTTCCTCTGAATCTCTTCCTTTCTTTACAACACACAGAATTCCTCCTCGAAGTAGCAAGGAGGAAGAAATCTCTCACTTTCCCTCCACTCTTACATTTTCTCGAAGAATTCATCACAATATTGGAACCTTCTAATCTCTAGGAACTCTCTTTTGCACTTACTTTACTCCCTAGATTCTTTCCCTCCCTCTACAGGCTCTCCAATTTTCAGCCAAAATAGTCTTTTAAAGTTGTGGATGAGCTGGATGAGCTTGATGAGCTTTCCCAAGAGTTGCCTAAGCAGCCCTTCAAAATTTGGCCTTATCCAAAGCTTGAGTAGGCATAACCCTCGATCTCGCCATCGACGGCCTCGAGGCCACCGTCGGTGGACTTCTGAGAATTTTTTCCTGTTGTCTCGGGAAAAACTCGCCATTGGCGGGGTCGAGGGCGCCGTTGGCGGCCTTGTTTAAATCTCCATATTTTGGTCCTTTTCACTCCAAATTCGCTCCTTTTAGCATCTTTTTGCTCCAATGACCCTAATTCATCATTCCTGCAACAAAACATCTAAAATACCTTTCTTTAAAGTCCAATATCATTAAAAACAGTATAAAAAAGGTATAAAAATCTCAACATATTTTTCTCTAGTCAGTAATACCAAGCATCAAGTCTTCATCGGTGAAGGTTACCCCGGAATGTCTCTTTAACAAATAAACTTCATTCGAGGATGTGTTAGCCATTTGAGATAAGAAAATTTCTGAATCAAGTAAGGCCTTGATGAATGTCTCTCTAATCTCCTTTGACAGGATCTGAGCATCATAAATCTTTAGTTTGGTTGTCAACTTCCTAAGATGAGCTAGCACGTTGTAATCTACTTTGTTTGAGCCTCCGATTCTTTTCTAGGCATGCGACTCTTCCGTCGGCAGAGGTGGCTCTTCTTGAGTAATTACTTGGTTCCCCTTGTCTGTTGGAGCCATTCCCTGGGGTAACACTTTCCCACCTCTTAAATTTACTTTTGTTATCTCTTCCACATTTTGAGTCGGATCCAAAGGTTTTTCTCCTGTCATTGTGGTTGATTTTTCTGCAGCTGATTCTGAATCGAAAAAGTCCAAGTTGATTGCGATCGGTGTTCCTTTGCACTCAAAGACTAGTTCCTTACTCCCCGAACTCTCATAGCTGGTGTTCTTGATGTCTTCTTCGCCTCCACTGATGTATCCATCGAGATTTTTTATGATTTAAGGACAATTTTGAGAATCAAAATTGGGGATAAATTGGTTGTTGTCAGTTACGTTATCACTAGAGACAGTCAAAACGTAACGACATCGTAACCAAGAGTTTCTTCAAACACCTCTTAAAAAATTCATCCAAATTCATTAAATCACCAAGTAACTACTTCTGCCGCTTAAGCGCGAGGCACTTGGCACTTAAGCGCAGACTTCTCGATTTTACTGGCGCTTAAGCTCTAGTTCTGGGCGCTTAGGCGCCACAGTTCTTTTGCATACTTTCTTCATTTTTCCTCCAAGTTTGATTCTTTTTCATTCATTTCATCAATTTTCATTCATTTGATTGTACTTGAAAGAAGAAAACGCACAAGTACCTTCTATTAAAGCGTAATATCTCAAAAATGGGTATAAAAATGTGTACATAAATATTATATATTTTAGGTGTATCAGATATCATCAAGTCCAACTAATTTTCTACACTTGATTTTCTTTAAAGCCTCCTCAACTCCTTTTTAACTAATGTGAAAGTAAAAATATAATGTTTTATTATTATTAATAATATTAGGAACATTAAGGTCGATCATGGTTTCAGAAACATCATTGTAAAGTTTATCAAAATAGCTTACTCATCTATGTTAAATATCTTCTTCTAAGAAAAGCACTTTTTGATTTCATCTTTAATACACTTGAATCAAATATTTACTTTTCTTTTCCTTTTGTTTGGATAGCATATATATAACACACTCTTTTGTAGGGAGTTGTATGTATATATATATATGTATATATATATATCTATATCTATATGTATATATATATATCACCCTCTTCAGTATCTAATCTATTATAAAGATCACTAAAATTAGAATTTTTAACATCACAAATTGTTCTCTTAATCTCACTATGAAACACTTTATATTTTTCCCAATTCTCTAAGCTTTTAACATTTAAACCATTTTTTATAATACTTCTTAAATTATAACTTTTCATGCATGTTATTATTTCATCGCCAACTATTTTATATTTTCTTTCGATTCTCCAAGTACATCTTTTGTTACTTTTTTAATAGTACTTGTTACTTTATCACACATAGAAACAACTTTCTTATGTACATCCCAAAATCTTGAAATCAAGCATATTAAAAAAAAAAAAATTATTTATGGCTTTGAGGTGCTCACATCTAATTCTATGATAATGCTTCATTGTATTCCTTACATCTCCATCAATGAGTACTTCAATTTTTATTTTAAATAATCTTACAATCGTTGGATTTTAGACGATCTCTTTTTCTCATATAAAAATAATCAATTTGTGTTTTATTAGATCCATTTTTATGAGTAAAAAAATGCTATCTCTTTTCGTAAATAAAGTATTAGGAAAAATAAAATCACATGCTAAAACAAAATCTAATATGGTTCTACCGCTTCATTAATCACTCCAAAATCGTAACCATCATAAATATTTCTAAATCTTCTACCACTCTCCTCCAATAAAAATATTTTTCTTCAAAAGGTGCATTCAAGAATTTTTATTTGAAACTATAAGTAAACCTGCTCTAGGAACACAAGCACTTGTAACATAAAAAATCTTAATATCAAAAAGAATATTAAATGCTATATTTTTATCTATTTTCTACAACATTATTTTTCAAACTCTAATCTATGACTACACCCACACCATTTCTAGTGCAACATATACCTGAATACTAAAGTTTACTAAAGTTTAAAATCTAAACTATCAATCTCATTAGCATTTTTCTCTAACCTATTTATTTTCTTAAATACATAAGTTGTTCATCTTTCTATGAACCATAATATATACTAATTCAATTAATTTGTTTGTGAGAATATATATATTTTAGGTTCTTATACTAAAATTAGTTTGATAGACTAACTTATTTGCTTGCATCCATCGATGGTTGCGGGAACATTTATTTATTTGACACTACACTTAGACGCCGACATAATAACCCTTACACACTTTTCATTATATTCCGGTCATAAAATGCATCACTTCTAGAAGACACCCTATAATGATTTAAATGATTCATATCATTTTTTTTCAATAAAAAAAATGATAATTTTGATGTTACTTGAAAATTTTGATAAATTAAAAAATTAAAAATTTAGATGTTAAATATATAAATACATAAAAATTCTTACATGATGCAAATGTAAATGCCACTTTTGAAGATGATACAACGACAACAACCTTGAACTTTGGAGTCTCTGACCTCAGACCAAACAAGGCAGTGTAAATGCTCAACATCAACTATTAGCATAAATGCATACCTAACCAGCAAATAAGGCATAAGAATTAAAAATTTAGAACCCGTTCCATCAAAGACGACGGAAATCCACCATTGCTACTCGCGCAAAACGTGGCAGATCTTTCACCTTAAAACATAAATCCTTGACACTAATTACGATACAAATCTCACCAAAGTCAGAAAGTAGGTGGCTGAAACATGGCCTGCTACAGCCACCATTTACAGATCCAAATTGTAATAAACAGGACATTAGCAGTTACACTTACTAATATAAGAAAGAAATTACAACATCAGTAGTTCTGAAAAAAGCGGATCAGATCAAATCAATACCCCAATGGCAATAATAATCATAAATAATAATACATCTGTGACTAATCATAAGCCTTCCTTATCTTTTAACAAAGATATATACAAACAAAAACAACAACAATCATAAAAAAAGACATAACCAAACACATTACTGCAGACTGCCGGAAGCTAACAAAACGGATTACTACTTCCAAGGCAGCACAAATGAATAAAAATATAGAATCAATCCCATTTTCATCACAATCATGGCACATTGTCTCTTAAAATCTATACAAACTAGTTCCTGTCCATCTAGTTCCGGTCATAATCCTTTTCTAGCCAGCTCTTAAGATTGCAAAGGGCTTCCGTGGACAAGCTGCAGTGTCTCAACGGTGGAGCTGGTGGCTGTAACCGCTGCTGCTCTGGCAATGTAGAAGAATCACAATGTTCAGAAGTAAAGCAAACAACAATTACTGTCAGATTGTCAAAAGTGTTGAGCCTTAAAGCCTCCATCACAAGCTCCCGGGCACAACGCTCAGGATCATCATGACGCCGGAGTCCTCGGCGCACTATACTAACAGCATGCTGGCTTGACATAACATCCCATATACCATCGCAGCCAATGATTAAAAACTCATCATCCTCAGTCAGAACTACCTGCCTGAACTCCGGCTCTGCTATAAGAGGTGAGAGAGAGCCCTTTGGAAGTTTCACGTCCCAGTCTCCCAGTGCCCTTGACACAGAGAGGACTCCATTGAGATACCCATCATCAATAAAACCTCCAGATTCCTCCACCCTTTTGCACTCAACCGCATAGATGGGCCTATGGTCCTGTGACATCTCCAAAGCTTCACCCTTTCTACATAATACAGCTCGGCAGTCCCCAGCATTCGCCACCAACAGAATTCTGCAAAAAAAATAAATGCAAAAAAGTCAGATGATGAGAATCATACAAAATAACAATCTAGCACCATTTACTCACTGTTCACGCACCTTCCAAAAATTAATGCTGTGAGAGCAGTGGTTCCAGAAGATGTACTGACAGTGCAGTCATCAGCCAAAGCAAGATCAGCTTGAAGAAATGCATTCCGTACTGAGTTTTCTACCGATTCTAGGAAGACCGTATCAGCTTGTGATGCATTTGGGAACTTAGCATCTTCAAAAAAGAACCTAACTGCATGTCTTTTGATATATGCTGCTGCATCTGGTCCACCATGGCCATCGAAAACCTGTACAGAGGGAGTCAAAATCATTGTTCATCAATCTAAACACATAACGCTGTCAGCAAATAACCAATGTTATGCCCTGGCAATGGAGAGGCTCAACACCAGATAAATAGATTACTTACACCATAAAAGGCACTGGGTGTTGGGCAAGTAAACACAGAGCCCAGATAGCCAGACAGATCATCAATTCGTATATGCTCATCCTCCATGGATTTACGTGGCCCAATATCAGTAAAACTTCCCGATCGGACGCTAGGAATAAACTCAACAAGTGTTGACTCTTCAGAAAAATCTGGGGCAGCATCCAACGTTATCAGATCCTACAAACAATAGAAAGAACGTACAATAAAGCTTATTATATCTTCCTGCATTCAATCAACATGTCAAAACCCCTGACTTTAAATTCACAAAATATGTTGATTGGAAACCTGACTTCGGACTTTGAGTGTTGTAACAGAAAAGCTGGTTTTGTATAATAGAAGGGAAGGCAAATTAATGTTTTAATTCGCAATATTATAATGGTTCATTCATCAAATGACCAAAAAATGTAAAAAAACAAGCCATGCACATCCAATTTGCAACAGCAATCCAAGCTTTAAGCTGAAAATCAAGGCAATATGACAATTGCAACTATAAGTATTCACAAAAACAGGGCACGTACTACTCCTACTTTCCTAAAGAATGAACTCCTACTTTTCCTAAAGAATGAACAACGTCAAGTTTAATACTACATGAGGTAAAGCTCGATAAAACATCGTCCATTAATTATGTCCCCCAAAAAAATAAAAAATTACAGATTCATTTCTCTATGTTCTCGCATCTCCATGAATCTACCGGCAAGTAGGAATTCTCAATTCTCAATTCTCAATCTGTGCAGGAGCTTTTTTTTTCCTTCAAAAACCCTTCACAAAATTTCAACAGACAAGAGCAGGACAGCTCAAACTTGATTCTGCCATACAATTATGAAACAAATAATACAGATCAAGCAAAAGAAGGAATTCCTTTCAACTAAAACCAAGAATACAAGAACAACACCCTAGTTACCCGATTACTCCGCTTTCAACGATACAGAAGTATTCACCGGATCGGAGAAAAAAAGACATCAGAAACTCACCAGCTCTGGAGCAGTGCCGCCCGATGAATCTAGCGGCGTAACCTCCGCAGTAGCCGGGAAGTCGACGATCTCATCCATCCGCTTGGAAATACACCGATACTGAACATCCAGAACCGGGATGACACTCTTGTGGATAATTTCCGCTCCCGCCACCATCTTCTGTCCTCTGATCTCTCCCTAGCTTTCACTCAACAACTCAATAATCTCGATAGTAGAAGCAATTAGGGTTTCCTTGGTATTTCACTTCCCTCTTTCGTATATTTTTCCCGTCTATTTTCTTTCCCGGGGTTTTGATCGAATTATTAGTAGGTGCAGTCTGCAAAGAAGAAAATTCAGAGCTGGTGAAGCATTAGTTAAAAGAGCAGAACGGACACCGGCGGCGATCGGTCTATGCGGTTATGTAATGGACACGTGTGGGCTGTAGCCACTTTGGATAAGAGGTTGCCGCCGCGTGAGGCTAAACGCTTAAAGAAGCCTCGTGCCGGCTTCTCAAATTAACAGTAAAAATTTCGGGAAAGACGAGGGATTGGGAGTCAAAAAATTACGGCGCACGAGCCGTCGGACATACGGCGTCGAGTTGGCAATGCCAGGTTAGTTTCCCCTATCATTGTATGAACTTAAAACAAATATTTTTATTGGATTCTAATATTCTTTGTAAATATATTCTTAACATTAGCCTCTCTTGAAGAGAGAAAAAAGAGAGAAAAAAGAGTTTGAAATTTTTTAAGAAATCTAGAGAGAAAATATTTTTATTTACTTTTTTGTCACGTACTTATAAAGACGTATTTTGTACAATTATAAAAAGAAAAAATGTGTATGAAATTTGTTTTTAGGGCAGCTGCAACTATCCAACTTATTCAAATAAGCAGCTTATTTTGATAATCTGTTGATCAGCAGATTATCCTGATAAGTTGGTGGTCCGCATTAAAATTATCTGTTTTTAGTGAACATTTCATGTTCGTTTTATGCACATTTTTAATGATATTGCACTTTATAGGAATATATTTTGCATGATATTGGTTTCAGATATAAGGGATGAAGCTTTAGCGAAAATGAAATAAAAACGGTGCAATTTTGAGCCAAATTGAGCAAGGAATAAAATTCTGATCTGGCGTATTTTAACATGAATTTCTATGCTTAATTTTCTTTAAATTTGTCACATGTTTTTGAATAAAATTACACCTTAAAGAAATGTTATTTTCTTGTTTATCTTGGAGGTATAACACTAGGAGCGAACCAGAGTTGAAACGGGGTGAAACAGAGTCAAAACGGGGCAAAACAGGTGTGCTGCCCGCAGAGTGGTACTATAGCGTCGGATTCTGGAGCTATAGCGCTAGACATGATTATACAAGCGTTATAGCGCCGATTCTAGCGCCATTGGGTCCGAGATGGTTTTTGGATGGCTTTTGGGCAATTCCGGGCCATTTTGGGATGTTATGGAAGCTTCTGGATAGCTTGCAAGCCCCATGGAGTGCTTAAATGAATGTAGACACTTGGAAAGGCTCTTAGATGAAGAGATGTGTTTCTTAGAGCGAAAGAGTGTGTCTTTTGGATGAAGAGATTCGTCTTTTTGAGAAAGGAGGGGTTTTTGTGTCTCTTTAAGTAGGAGGGTTGACGCCTCTCATGATAAGTAATTAGTGTGTGGTTTAGGAAGAATTTTAGAAGGATTTTAGAGAGAGTTTGGCGTGAGTATGGAGATGTGGATTTCTTCATTTTATGGAGAGATTGGTGAGGAATTTTGAGAGATATGAGTAAGGAAGTATGAGCGATGCATGGAACGACAAGAGATTTTGTTGGAGAGATTTTCATATTTCAATGTAATTATTGTAAACACTTTCTAGTGAATTTTATTTGATTTAAATGAAGATTTTCATTGTGGTTTATCCATACTTCGTAAGTAGTTTTCTTTACTCTTATCTTTTAATATGAAGTAGTGGCATGTGTAGGAAAATTTTTTTTATGATTAAATTATTTTTATTTTCATGTGATGAGTAACATCTCCTTTGCTTCATTAACATAACTTAACTGGTAATAAGTTATGTTCAAAATTTTTTTAAGTGAAACTAAGACTCGGGAGAACAATGATCTTGCAACTTGAGTGCACTCACATTGATCAGTTGGCTAGTAAAAGAGTTTATGTGACAATGAAAATTTTAACGAAATATAATTTAATGATCTGTTTCTATTATATGCTTCTAGGTGACAGTAGTTGCATAAAACTAATAGAATACGAAACATACCTATACACTTGGAAGATGGTAGGTAGACATATGTTCTTATGTTTCTTGTTAGTACATAATTTATTACATGATTCTATCAATCATTTTATTGCTTATGTCATTTTCTTCATTTTACTTTTCTTTTGCAATGAAATAAATACATGTTTAAGAATTTAGATTTGCTTAGATATTCTCTTATTCAATTAATGTGATGGTATTTTCACCGGATCTTAATTTACTTTACAAATTTATCACTTGTAATGTTAAAAATCATTGCGAAACATAATGACCCGAGTGGGCTATGATTTCACCAACTTGTGAATGCCACATTTCAACTTGGGCAGAGTTGTCTCGATCACCTAAGGGTGAGTGACGTGCCTAAAAATTACCTACTTTTTCATATATATTTTATGCTCAATTTTAATGATTTTTAATGATATTACACTTTAGCGGAAGATATTTTACATATTTTTTGTTTCAGGTACAAGAAATGAACTTTTGGAGAAAATGAAGCAAAAATGGTGCAATTTGAAGTAAAAACGAGCAAGAAAGAAAATTCTTACTTGTCATATTTCGATATGTCATTCTATGCTTAATCAACTTTACATTTCTCACTTATTTTTGAATAAAATTATACTTTTGTTTTTAACATTTCTCACATGTTTTTAAATGAAATTACACTTTAAAGAAATGTTTTTTTCATGCTTATTTTGTAGGTATATCTGTTAGGAGAAAAACACGACTGAAACGAGACAAATCAGAGCTAAAACGGAGCCAAATGGTGGAGCTACTATAGAGTGGCGCATGATGCATCAAATCGGTGTATGATGCTCCAAACTGGCGCATGATACGCCAAACTGGCGCATGATGCACCAAAATCCAGAGAACTGGCACATGATGCACCAGAACTTGCGCATGATGCACAGGGGAAGACTTTTTGCTGATTAAGGCGATTCAGGACAAATTTTGGGTGAATTTTCAAAAGGAAACTTGTTCTAAACGCCCATTGGAGTGATTCAATGCATCTAGACACTTTGGAAGGTTCTTTTATGAAGTGATATGTCTCTTGGATCAATGGAAACATCTTTTGAATTCAAAAGAGTTGATTTTTGGATAGAATTTTGGAGGGAACTTTGAATTCTTTTTGGAGGGAGGCAGCCTTTTATAAAAGAGAGGGAAGTCTAGGGCTTGTAAGAGGAGTTTTGGGGGGCATGAGGTGTGAGTGTGTGTGTTTGTGTGTAGCATGCAGATGAAGAAGGCAAGAGAGAAAAAGAGAAAGTCTAGGGCTTGGATATTTTCAATGATTGTAAGAGAAGAAGGAAAGTGAGAGATTTCTTCTTCATTGCACTTCTAAGAGAGCATTGAGAGTGCTTGTAAAGAGGGAAAGGCTTGAAGTGAACCCTAAGGGATTTGCTTGGGAAGAATTGTGAGATAAGTTGTGTCTTTATTTCTTTTGTTTTGTAAACTAATCCCAATTTTTATATGTAAGGATCTATGAAGTTGACACCACTACAACACCAAAAAATTGTTCCTTATATGAAAAGTAAGTTGTGTAAAATATATATAATTATAGGCAATTCATAATTGGATTCTACGTAAGTATACACATCAATATCAAGTAATAATGGACTTTCTATTTAAGTCCCAAATATCGATCCCACGGGGAAGGTGTAAGTTAGCAATGATAACTTTAACAGGAAATTTACAGAAAATCAAACAAAATCACTGTTACTAATTTTGAATGTTGAGATATTAACTAAACTAAATTACTTAACTATTAGCAAAACATAAATGCAAATTTTGAATAATAACTACTAATCTACTAACTATGTTTATGTAATGAATATTTCTTATGTGAAAAAGCATCATTCCCACTATAATGAAATTCTGATGAAATGAGATGGATAAATTTTTATAATATGTATTGTGCCAAATATGAGCAATTTTAATTTTCTACCCTGATATAGTGCATAGAAAATCATTGGTTAATCTTAGGTTTAGTCCCTAAATCCGTGGCTAGGCTAGGAGGATACCGACTCCCACTCCAG
>NW_018250734.1:79404-80425 GCF_001263595.1 Phalaenopsis equestris | reverse complement strand
TTCCCTTCACCTGAAGGCTAACTCTCACTTTAGTTTTTAAACACTAAGACCAAATTGGGGACTTTAGTCTGTCACCCTAAAGATTCTCCAATTCTACACCCAACAAAGAATATTCCCTTATTTATTTGCACTTAATTTCTTGAACAAATTTCTCCTTCATGAAATCAAATGTGACCCTCACTCTGTTGTAGAACTCATGCTCTATTTCCCAGATCATATGTTTCACAATATATTTTAACAAATCAATTGGCCATATTGAAAAGTAAATTAAGTTCGGAGTTGAAAAATCATAACAATTTATTTTATATTTTAATTATGGCACATTCATTTTATCTCTTCATTTCACCATATCTCAGAGTATGGGGAAAGATAGAGGGAACTACTCAGACTTCATGAGAAAGATACGACGAAATATAAAAGAAAGTTTATAAAACACTAAATAAACAAACAAACTTATCTTGAATTCTTTCTCAAAGCAAATCCTCAATCTTTTGTAACCTTTCCTTAGAAATGCAGGAAGAATAACTCTCTCACTTTTCTCCTTCTCCTACACTCTTACAGAAAGTTTCACACTAAATCTCACCATAAAAACTCTAAACTTTGAAAGCAAAATCACTAATTGACTCCAATATGGTGGTGGAATGAAGATGGATTATGAAAATGTGGCGTGGTGGAACGTTGTGGAGCGAATAATGAACATAGAAGAGCCCATTTTCTGATGAAATTCAGCCCCAAATAAAGCCTACGGTCGGTTCTCCAAGAGGTGCCTCCAAAAACTCTTTTGAAATCATCCAAAAAAATTGAATCTTCTAGAAATGGGAAATCTTCTAGAAATGGGGCCTGACCCGCCTTTGGCGCCGTCGACGCTGAGTAAAAATTCTCCAGCTTTCAGTTGTTCTGCGCCGTCGGCGCTTATCTTGGCGCTGCCGGCGCTGAATTGTTTGTTATAAGAGGGAGGCTAAGTTTATTTGCCTCATCCACGTCATTTTGACTCCAAATTTCATCCTTTTTGCTTTATTTT
>NW_018250734.1:73175-79314 GCF_001263595.1 Phalaenopsis equestris | reverse complement strand
GGTTTAAAAATGCATATATTTTCGGTGTATCAAAATCCCCCAAACTTACATGTTACTTGTCCTCAAGTAACTTCTCTACTACATAAAAATATGACTTATGATAAAGAATTTAACTTTTAGACTTCCATATTTTAGTTCTCTAAACGTAATAGTTTAACTTAAGAAAAATTTAGAGGAATTCTAGTTAATACTAAAGGTGTAAAGATATTCAGTAATTAAGTTTAAGGTTTTTGATCCTCTATTTCTTTCAAGAAAAATTACATTTATTTATATTAAAGTCACTTAGGAAATTCATATGAAAAAGAAATTCATAAAACTTTATTAATAATTAAGTTAATATTCAAATCAAAAGTTTAAAAAATGTATCTAAATCTTTTTCCTTAAGTTGATTCAAGTGAAGCCAATTTTTAATTAGGCATCTCCGTAAACTTCTCCCCACATCTTTTCTTTTTCTTTTCTTTTTTTTTGTTTTTTATTTTCTTTTTTCTTTTCTTTTTGTGACGATTACTATATCTGGATAGCCTTTAATGATTTTGAACTTCACTATCCTCTTTATAAAGTTAAAAACTTTTTACATTTCTTCACTTAACAAATTTATATTAACTTAAAGATTTTATAAAGTTTAATTCTTTTCTTTTTACATGAATCTTTTAAGATTTTTTAATATTTCAAAAATAAAAATTTTCTTTACTAAAAATAGAAAAACATAGTCTTATTCTCTTTTACAAAATATCTTAGCCCCTAGAATTAATCTTTATTATTGAAAATTTTTACTTAAATTTACTATATATTTAGAAACATAAATATAGTTATCTAGAGTTAACCCTTAATACGAAAGGTCATGTTAGCTTTAAAATTTTGAAAATTTAGTTAAGTGAGGACAAATAAAATTAACTTCTTTCTCTCTTTCTCAAAATGATTTTTCTTCTTCCCCCCAAACTTAAATTTTTAAGAGAATTTTTTTTCATGAAGAACTTTAAAAATGAAGGGTGAAAGAAAGCATTATATACATAAAAAAAAATTCATACCTATTGGAGATTCTGATTTTTGAACATAAATTTTGAAATACTGCAGGAGCTAATATGAAAACTACAATGCTAAAAACATTATACACATAATACATATAAAATTTGCTGAGAAAGAGCTAATCGCAATAAATAACAAAATGCTGAAAATATGAACAGAACTAAACTAAATCTAAAAATGAAAACAGTTTTTCACAATATAATTTCACATAACATAACAACAGAGTCTCAACAACAACATAACACAAACAATATAATCACACAATACAAACCCATACAAATAAACAAACAAAAAGATCACCAGTCATCATCTTCCTTATCATCGACATCTAACTTCTGATGTTGATATGGAGTATAAGTAGGGTGAATAGGGAACTGAACTGTATGGTCACCCTTCAGGTATCTCACTAAAGCATTATCATAAGCAGCATCATACTCAAATTTCTGGTGAATCAGATCATTAGTGAGCATTTCTAGCCTCCATATTCTGTATCCTACGATCCATCCTCAAAATATCTCCCTCTGAATCATCATCTTGTACAACAACTCCCTATTGCTGGGTCACTTAAAGTAGGCTCACGAAAAGTAAGGGTTCTATAAGTAGAAGGAATATCCCTAGCCTGTCTTCCAGATCTCCAATCAATATGGGACTCATAAGTCTTGATGTTGGCAGGCCCAATTGGTCTCTGAGGCTCAATCCTCTCCTCATCAGGTTTGAAATCAACTCCTGCATGCTCACAAATTGTGTAAATGAGAGCAGGGTGTGCCAATCCACCATTGGTCTCTCTCAGAGCAATAGATCGAATGTTCATATAAATGATAGAGCCTACATTTATATCCATCACTTGCTGAATACAAAAGTTCAGGAATCTTCTATCCTTGGTCACTTCACTATGATGATTTGTTGGAATCATCCTCCCAGAAATAAAATAATTTCAGACCTTAGAAACTACATTTAACATAGAAAGGGGAAAGTTAACTTTAACTTCATTCTTTATTTTCCAAGACCCTTTCTCACTAGTCAGAAAAAATATAACTTCATCTAAGGCTTGATCTGTAGCAGAAAACAAATGATACTGACATCTATAAATATCTTTTAATTGATAAAACTCATTGATTTTTATTGGAGTAAACTCCACCTTTTTTCCTTGAATAAAAATAAAATCATCAGAAGCCTCAGGAAGGTTGGCATAATATTCCATCACAATCCCAACTATCACATCGGCGGTAAAATAGTAGAAATTTTTCCACTGCCGAGCGATAATCAATCATTTAACTTCTCCTCCTAGATTTTTAAAACCTTGGTCCTGAATCACTTTTTTATTTTCTTGAAGACTATGAAATTGAGCACTGTGTCACCTCCCAAAGGAGCCCTTACGAGAGGTAGGCAGCCTGGGACTTAAATACTGCTTTTTGACCCTCCCCCTAGCCGATGTGGGACTATTTGTCTGTGACATTCTCCTCCACCCAATCACGTGACACCCTTGTCATGGATCAGCTCCACCGAGGGTCCTACTGGACCATGGAGAGTCAACACACCTGGCATGCAGTAATCTGCTCTGATACCACTTGTCACCTCTCAAAAGAGCCCTTAAGAGAGGTGGGCAGCCCAGGACTTAAATACTGCTTTTCGGCCCTACACATAGCCGATGTGGGACTATTTGCCCTTGACAACTGGCTCTAAAGCTAATAAACCTTTTCTGATTATATTCTACTTTCCTTTTGCTTGATCTAGGTGCCATAGGAAATCTATAAAAATTTGAAAAAAAATCTGAATAAATCAAAAATTTCTGAAAATCAAAATGTAAATCACTTTAAACTTAAATCCACTAAGTAAGAGTTTCTTCACCAAAGCATCTTCTCAAAATCTCTCAAAAAAACTTTAAAATTTTGGATCTAGTCAATGTGAGAAAAATCTTTGGTGAAAATAAAAAACTTTTACTTTAAAGTGTAGCTCTTACCTAGAGAAGATGAAATCCGATGTTCCTTTGCCTCTAAATCATCTCAAATCCACCCAAAATCAAGCTTTAGGTGCAAAATCAAAGGTTGAAGGTGACTTAATGGGTAAAAATGGAGGTTTGCGGTGAAAATTGTGAATTAAAGGGTTAATTCATTGCTCTCGGGTCGAAGGCACCGTCGGCGCCAATGCCAGCGCTGTTGGCGCTAAAGGACCGAAATTCACTATTTTGATTTTCAAATTTTCAATTTCCTTTCAATTTTCTCCAAAATTTTTAGTATTTTTAAACTCAAAATTTTATCTAAATTTTTAAATATACATTTCAAAAATAATCATTTTTCACAAACAACAATAAACTGTCTATTATATATGAATATACACTTTTTACAAACACATTTCACAAATCACAAATTCATACCTATTAAGGAAACTAACTATAAATCAGCGTCCAAATCAAACCACAACACTAAATGCTAACACAAAACTATACCCACAACACTACAAGCCACAACACTAAACGCTGACACAAAAATATACACATAATCAAAGTTCAGAATTCTAAAGCAAAAAGAAACCAAATCAAACCTAACCAAATCCACACAATTACACTAAATACATAAATAATTTTAAGCAAGTAGAGAATTCACTCAGTGCTTTCACCTCCTCTAATATCTCCCATAGATTGGTAATGAACATATAGGTTGTAGAAGGAATGGTACGGGAATTGATTTGATCAATGGTACGGGAATTGATCTGTCAAATTTTCTTCGATCCACCCCTTTTATTTAAACATCCGAACTAATCCTGCTTCAAAAAATTCCAATGTTATCAAATTTCTCTTTCATTCTCCAATCTAAGTGATAAAAAAGGTACTTGAGATCTCCCACTGCATTCATAATACTCTAAAGTTCTCATTCAAATTTCTTCAATTTCCTCACTAAAGCAAGCAAACTTCCAACTGTTTGTGGCCAACTGTTTGTGGAGCAAACTTCCAACTGTTTGTGGCATTAATGGAGTTGAAGCATGTAAAGAATGATCTATAATAGCATTTAGTGCTTCATTTCCGTTACCAACATGCTGATCAACAATAGGGATCATGGGCTCCCATGGTAGTAAAATTTTTTCCCAATTTTCATATGGCACTTGGGATTGACCGCAAATCAACAAAATTGTAGAAGGATGCCCAAGTCCATAAATTGGCCCATTCATAATGATTCCCATCACAGATTTAAATATAATTGAACTTATATCAATAGGTTTCTCCATTTGAATACAGTAGTTTAAAATAGCACTCTCCTTAGTGACTCTACTGATCTTCATAGTAGGGAGTAATTTTGCACAAATAAAAAAATGCCACTGCTTCGAAATTGGACTAAGTGATGAAGCAGGAAAACTAATATATCCTTCATCTCGTACTTACCACATATCACTTTCATCCGTCAGAAAATTATAAATATCTTGCATCAAATCTTGCGTAGGAATGAAATTTGCATAATGACAGGATGGAACATTTTCTGTCATATAAAATTTATTAATCCCCACAAGAGTAAATGGTACAACATTACCTCGTACGAAGACAACTCCTTGGGTAATTCCATGTAGATTTGCACAGAACCCCTTCACTATAGGTACATCAACCGCAGCGGTAGTGTAACACAGAACTTCCCATCGCCTTTGCAGAATAATCTTGTTAACTAGAGCACTTGGATTGACCAACCCATGATTAAAAAATTCTCTTTCCTTGATCAATCTCTTCTTTGTAATAAATTTATCGTACAATCTCTACACGTTGAAACTAATAAACTTTCTTCTATTGAAAACTTCATACCTTGAAGTATTTCTAGAATTAAAAGCCATGAAATCCGAAAATGGAAAGTTTCAAGGCGTCCTAGGTAGTTTTTAAGACATAAAAAACACCTCCCGACATTTATTATGGAGCAAAATCCCCCCATAAGTCACAGGAACCATCTAACCGCTCTCGGCGTCGCCGACGCTCCCGATGGGCAATACCGACGCTGAGATTCGTTTTCTTGGGCGCCGTCGGCGCCAGTGGCCAAATTTTTGTGATTAAAATGTTTTGTTCAATTAGATTCCAACATTTATTCCAATATCAATATTGGATATAATTATAATAAATGCAACTGTGTAGGATTATTATCTACTAATATATAAGACACTTAACAAACTAAATAATAATACATAGACATATAAGTATGGGTTGCCTCCCACAAAGCGTTTGGTTTAACGTCGTCAGCCCGACATACCATTTGTTTAGTTGGGTTGATTTAACATTAAAACTTCTTTAAATTGAGATACATGTCCTTCATAATAGTGTTTCAAACGATGCCAATTAACTTTAAATATCTTTCCAGTGTTAGGATCTTTAATCACAATAGTTTCATAATGATAAACTTTAATCACTTTAAATGGTTCTTTCCATTTGGATTTCAGTTTTCCTATAAACAATCTCAATCTTGTATTATATAATATAACTTCTTGTCCAAGTTCAAATTTCTTCTGAATAATCTTTCTATCATGCCATATTTTCATTTTTCTTTATAGATTTTGTGCATTATCATATGCTTCATTTCTAATCTTCTCAAGTTCATTGAGTTGCAATAATCTTTTCTCACCAGCACCTTTTAGATTAGAATTAAATTCTTTAATAGCCCAAAATGCTTTATACTCTAATTTTATAGGTAAGTGGCATGTTTTTCCAAATATTAGTCTGTATAGGGACATTCCTATAGGAGTCTTATAAGTAGTTCTGTATGCCCATAATGCTGTATCAAGTCTAGCAGACCAATCCAATTTATAAGGATTTACAGCTTTTTCTAAAATGTGTTTAATTTCACGATTTGATATTTCTGCTAGACCACTAATCTATGCATAATATCATACTTCTTAATTAATTTTTGATTCTCTTATTCCTTAAATGAGACCCTCCATCAGTAATAATTACTCTCGATATTCCATATATTGTAAAAATATTTTTAATTAAAACTTTAGAAACACTCTGAGCATCAAATCTAGGTACAACAATAGCTTCAATCCATTTGGACATATAATCAACAACAAGTAATATATATAAGTTTCCAAATGAAGGCATAAATGGTCCTATAAAATCTAATCCCCACACATAAAAAATTTTAACTTC
>NW_018250734.1:62754-72218 GCF_001263595.1 Phalaenopsis equestris | reverse complement strand
CAATAAATTGACATTTTTCCCAATTTAATACTAAATTGACTTTTTCACATACTTCCAGAACTTTTTCTAAATTATTAAGGCATAATTCAAATGAAGTCCCAAATATAGAAAAATCATCCATAAACACTTCCATTCCATGTTCTACAAAATTACTAAAAATTGACATCATATATCTTTGAAATATTGCAGGTGCATTGCATAGTCCAAAAGACATTCTACGAAAAGCAAATGTTCCATATGTCCTTGTGAATGTTTTTTTCTCTTGATCCTCTAGAGCAATTGGAATTTGGTGGTAACCGGTATATCCATCTAAAAAGCAATAATACTTATTCTTTGCCAATCTATCCAACATGTGGTCTAGAAAGAGTAAAGGAAAGTGATCTTTTCTAGTGGCCATATTTACTTTTCCATAGTCAATGTAAATTTGCCAACCAGTTACTTATTTTATTGGTATTAATTCATTATCCTCATTTTCTTCAACAGTCACTCCTCCTTCCTTCGAGACACGGTGAATTGGGCTTACCCAAGCACTATCTGAAATAGGATATATAATTCCAGCATTTAATCATTTTAAAATCTTTTTTTAACAACTTCTTTCATTATTGGGTTTAATCTTCTCTGAGGATCAGCTTTAGGTTGATATTGTTCATCTAGAAAAATTTTGTGCATACAAATTGAATGACTAATTCCCTTAATATCCGCTAAAGTCCATCCAAAAGCCTTTTTATACTTTTTTAACATTTCTATTAACTTTGTTTTCTGAATCTCAGTTAACTCGAAAGATATAATAACTGGAAATGTAGTTGACCCTCATAGAAATACATACTTTAAATGAGCAGGTAATATCTTTAATTCAAGTTGAGGTGGTTTAATACTTGAAGGGATAAGGTTTTTACTATCATTTTCCAACAAACGTTTCAAATTTTCCCTGAATATAATCCAAATCTTCTTCTTTAATTTCATCTTCATTCTAAAAAATTTCTACTTGCTTAAATTTATCTTCGAATTCTTTCTTAAATTGTTCATTACTTAGATAATCAGCTACTTCCATCCTGAAACATTCATTATATTTTTCTATTGCAGGATATTTCATAGCTTTTGCTATATTAAATTTTACTTCTTGATCATAAACTCTCATTATTAATTCTTCTTTTTGTACATCTATTACAACTCTTCCTATTGCAAGAAATGGTCTCCCTAAAATAATAGGAATCTCTTTATCTTCCTCCATATCCAATACTATAATGTCTATAGGGAAAATAAATTTATCCACTTTTACCAGTACATCCTCTATAACTCCTTTTGGATAAGTTATTGATCGGTCAGCTAACTGAAGAGTTACAGTAGTAGGGAATTTTCTCCCAAATCTAAATGTTTAAAAATTGATAAGGGCATAAGATTGATACTCGCTGCTAAATCACATAAAGCTTTTCCATAAAACTTTTCACCAATTGCATAAGGTATAGTAAAACTACCATGATCTTTTAATTATTCAGGAAGCTTTTTCTGAATATTAACACTACACTCTTCACTGAGTGCAACGATCTCATGATCTGTAAACTTTCTTTTCTTATTTAGTACATCCTTCATAAATTTCACATAACTTGCCATTTTTTCCAAAGCTTCAACAAAAGGAATATTTATTGTTAACTTCTTAAGGATTTCCAAAAAATTTGTAAATTGTTTATCTTTATTCTTCTACTTCAGTCTTTGAGGAAACATAGGCAATGGTTTTTCTAAAGGAACCTGTGTTTGTTCATTTTCCTATTGATCATTTTCCATTTCTTCCTTCTCTTCATCAAATTCAGTTTGTCTTTGGATTCTTGTTTCAATTTATTTTTCACTTTGTAATTGAATAGCTTTAATTTGCTCTTTATTTTGACTTTTAGATTAACTTCCACAGTACTCCGAAGGATTCCATAAGGTCTGTTACTAAGTGCAGTACCAATATGTCCTAATTAATTTTCAATATTTCTAATATAAGCCCCTTGATTCTGTATTTGATGTATTTGATTTCTCTGTATTTGATTTCTCATATTCAACATCACTTCTTACATCGTCAACTTCTTTTCCTTAACTTGTGGGTTAGGATTGGAGTTAAATCATGGAGGATAATAAGTTCAAAATTAAGATTTCCTTGATTTTTTAGATTTACAGATGGATTTACCGAATTATTATAATTATTCCAACAAAAATTATGGTGATTTTTCCATCTAGGGTTAAAATAGTTAGAATAGGGATTGTTATTTCAATTATTTATAGTGTTTAAGGTTTCATAAGATTTTAAGGTTTCATAAGATGGAGATGGTTGAGTATCAATAATCTATCCTAGTGAATTTTCCTCTAATACTGGGGGTATTTGAGAATAGTTCACTTCTATTTGATCAATCTTTTTAGAAATAGCAGTAACTTGAGATGCCAAAATAGACATTGCATCAAAATCATGAATACTGCCTACTCTCTAAGGATTTACCCTTTCAGAGGGCAATTAAAAATTGTTAGTAGCCATTTCTTCAATTAAAGAATATGCTTCATCAAAATGTTTTGACATTAATGATCCGCTTGCAACAACATCTATAATAGATCTTAATGATCCTACTAATCCATTGTAAAAGGTTTGAATTATTAACCAATCTGGCAAAGCATGGTGCAAACATTTTTTAAGAAGATCCTAAAATCTTTTCGAGGATTCATATTTTGATTCCCCTTCAAACTGACAGACTTCAAACTGACAGAAACTGACAGAAAGATGTAATATCATTTCTATGCTTAGCGGTTTTCGAGGGTGTAAAATATTTAGCCAATAATTTTTGTGATAGTTCTCCCCAAGTTCTAATAGATCTGAGTGCTAATGAATTTAGCCAAGCCTTGGCTTTATCCTTTAATTAAAAAGGAAAAAGTCTAAGCCTAACAGTCTTATTAGACACTCTGTCATATTTAAATGTAGCACACATTTCAAGAAAACTAGCAAGATGTAAGTTAGGATCTGCAATAGGTGAACCTCCAAAGTGATTATTTTGTATCATTTGGATAATATCAGGTTTAAGCTCAAATGAATTAGCAGCAACATCAGGATTTTGAATTGTTAAATGAAGTTCATCTGCTGTCGAATTTGCATAATCTTTGAAAGGTCTTTATCGATTTTCACTTTTTAGATTTTCTATATTATTTGTCTTTTCATTCAAATTCTTAGTTTCTCTTTGTTATTTTTGAACTTTTCTAATAGTATGTTCTAATTCTGAATCGTAAGGTATTAAAACTTCAGATCCAATATTTTGCATAAACAAATAAAGTAAGCAAAGTAAAATTCTTTAAAAATAAACTCTTAAATAAATTTCTTTTTTTATTTTTTTTATTTTTATATATATATTTTTTTGTGTTTTTATATATTTGTATATATATATTATCTAAATTTCCTAACTTATCAAAACTATTTAATTTAGTTAAATTTAACCGTTACCTTCCCCGACAACGGCTCCAAAAACTTGATCCTGATTTTAATATGTAAGGATTTATGAAGTTGACACCACTACAGCACCAAAAACTTGATCCTTATATGAAAAATAAATTGTGTAAAATATATATAAGTATAGGCAATTAATAATGAGATTCTACGCAAGTATACATATTGTTATCAAATAATAATGGACTTTCTATTTAAGCCCCAAATATCGATCCTACAGGAAAGATGTAAGTTAACAATGATAAATTTTAATAGGAAATTTACAGAAAATCAAACGAAATCAGTGTCACTAATTTTGAATGTTGAGATATTAAGCAAACTAAATTACTTAACTATTAGCAAAACGGAAATACAAAATTTGAATAATAACTACTAATCTACTAACTATCTTTATGTAATGAAGATTTTTTATGTGAAAAAACATCCTTCCCACTATAATGAAATTCTAGTGAAATGAGATGAGATAAATTTTTATAATATGTATTGTGCCAAATAAGAGAAATTTTAATTTTCTACCCTGATACAGTGCATAGCAAATCATTGGTTAATCTTAGGTAGTCCCTAAATCCGCGGCTAGGCTAGGAGAATACCGGCTCCCACTCCAGAGCTTCCACTTCCCTTCACCTGAAGGCTAACTCTTACTTTATTTTTTAAACACTAAGATCAAATTGGGGATTTTAGTTTATCACCCTAAAGATTCTCCAATTCTACACCCAACAAAGAATATTTCCCTATTTATTTGCACTTAATTTTCTGAACGAATTTCTCCTTCATGAAATTAAATGTAACCCTCGCTGTTGTAGAACTCATACTCCATTTCCTGGATCATATGTTTCACAACATATTTTAATAAATCAATTGGCCAGATTGAAAAGTAAATCAAGTTTAGAGTTGAAAAATCATCACAATTTATTTTATATTTTAATTATGACACATTCATTTTATCTCATCATTTCACCATATCTTAGAGTAGTGGGAAAGATAGAGGGAACTACTCAGACTTCATGAGAAAGATACGACAAAACACAAATTTCATATATAAAAGAAAGTTTATACAACACTAAATAAAGAAACAAACTTATCTAGAACTCTTCCTCAAAGCAAATCCTTTGTAGCCTTTCCTTAGAAATGCAGGAAGAAGAACTCTCTCACTTTTCTCCTTCTCCAACACTCTTACAAAAACTTTCACACTAAATCTCAGTACAAAAACTCTAAAATATGAAATCAAAATCATTAATTGACTCCAATATGGTGGAGGAATGAAGATGGATTATGAAAATGTGGCATGGTGGAACGTTGTGGAGCAAAAAATGAACGTAGAGGGGCCCATTTTCTGATGAAATTCGGGCCCAAATAAAGCCTAAGGTTAGTTCTCCAAGAGATGCCTCCAAAAACTCTTCAAAAATCATTCAAATACATCGAATCTTCTAGGAATGGGGTATTAACCGCCTTTGGCGCCGTCAGTGCTAGTCTGGCGCCGTCGGTGTTGAGTAAAAATTCTTCAACTTCCGGTTGTTCTGTGCCATCGGCTCTGACCTTGGCGCTGTCAGCACTGAGTATTTCCTTAAAAACGTCATTTTGACTCCAAATTTCATCTTTTTTGCTTTAATCCCTAAAAATCAACCCTAAAAATCCATCTTTTTTGCTTTAATCCCTAAAAATCAACAACCTGCAAGAAATCATCAAAATACCTTCCATTAAAGTGCAATATCACAAAAAATAAGTATAAAATATGGGTCCAAAAATGCATATATTTTCGATGTATCATAAAATTATTTTTATGAATGAAATCTGTGTTTTGTCGTATATTGTTTTGTCGTATAATTACATAAATCAACATTTAATTTTTGAAGGCAGGTTTTTTCTCTGCTTAACACATAAAGATATGGTTTTATGAAGAATTGATTTTATTTTATAAGTTTTTTAATGTCAATAATTTGTGATGATTTGATGTGATGATTTGAGTGTCAATAATTTGTGATGATTTGAGCCCAGATCTTCATTTACTTTTCAATTTGGCCAATTGAAATGTTAAAATGTGTTGAGAAACATATATTTTGAAAGGGATATGATTTCTAAAACAGGGGGAAAATCACATTTGATTTCATGAGAGAGTATTTCATCCATGGGGTTGAGTGAAAATAAATAGGGAAATATAATTTGTTGAATGAGAATTAGAGATTTTAAGGCGACAGATTAAATTCCTCAATTTGGTCTAGTTGATTGGAAGCTGATGCGAGATTGTTAGCCCTCAGGTGAGGGAGTAGTGGGAGCTCTGGAGTGGTAGCCAATATCCTTCCAGCCTAACCACGAAATTAGGGACCAAACTTTGGATTAATCAATGTTTTTTATACACTTGGAAGAGGGTAAAGAATAAGATTGCTCCTATTTGACATAAAATAATTTTTATATATTTTAAAATGATTTTAATTTCTTCACAATCCATATACTCATTGTAAAGGAGAAGGATACTTTCTGAAATTTGAACTGTCTGTCACAAAACTTTGTTTAGTCTTAGTAAATTTAACTTTAAAGTTTAGAAATTAGTTTAGTAAACTTAGTTCTTTTTGTTACATTTCTGTTAGCATTCATTAAACCCATTTTAACTTGTATTTCTTACTTTAATTTTTATAGTTTGAATATTGTGATTTAAGTTATTATCATAAGAATTTCCATCTTCCAAACTAAGACTTTATAGTAGTAGACTAGAATTAGCTTAAGGAATTTCTTACTTTGCTTCTCTATGGGATCGATACTAGGGTTTTTAAAAAAAGCCCTATATTACTTGAAGTGATACGTGCACTTGCGTAGAACCATTAGTGTGTCAACTAATTTATATATTTTATATAACATTTCAATTTTGCACATTAAATACATAATATAAATTAGGTCAAGATTTTGGCCATATTTTTGAAAGCTAAATTACTGTGTAATTTTGGGATGGGTCAAGTTTTTTGCACTGTTACCGGGGATTTAAATTGACATAAAAAATGCAGAAAAATAACACACATTAGGGGCGCATCAAGTTTTGGCGTCGTTGCCAAGGAAGCTTTGGTAAGAACTTTAGGAGAATTTTAGTTAAAGTTGTAAGACTTAGATTTGGAATTTATTGTATTATTATATAGTGTGTTTAATTATTGTGTGTTTATTTTTAAGAAAATCCAAAATACCAAAAAAATTTGTTGATATCTATCATATTAATTAAGTCTTTAGATTTATATGCGTACTTCAGGAGCTGCAGACCTTGAATTTTACGAGTCAGATTTGGAGAGAAGTTTTGGGAGAGATTTGAAAGGACTTCATAAATTTAATGTAGAAATGATAGATCAACGATATAAAGAATATTCAGATTTGGATTATAATGCTAGTAGCTTTGAAAGAGTAAACCCCAAGAGATTGGCAAATTTTCAAGAAGATATGCATACAATTTTAAATTCTTAGGTTGCAGATATTGAGAGGAAGTTAGATTAATACATAAAAATTTGTCCTCAAGGAGCACCAATTTTTAAGGAAAATTCATTTGGACAGTGGATTGAAATTGACCATGATACATAATTCTTATTCCGATTAATACAGTCCAGGTTAGGAAAATCATTTGAATTTTAACATGAATGATAGTTTTGGAGGAGAAGACCAATTTTGGGAAGAAAATAAATTTAATCAGACATGCACTTGGAATAAACATGGCTATTATAACACTGAACTTTCTTTTCCTGATGGATTTAACTCTAACCAACATAGTGAGGAGAAGGATTTTTTAGAAGAGGTTATTTGCATCCTATGGCTTCCAACTTCATAGAAACTCCAAGATTCAGAGTGTTTAATTGAAGAAAATTCATCAGTGTTGAAGCGCAGTGCTTGTTCAAAAAGGTTTTGATAAAAAGAAGGCTAATCAAGGAGAGAGGCATCGAAAATCATGGTATGAACTCTCCAAGTACTCGAGTAAAGGAGATTATTATGCAGAGGAGTTGGGAAGTCTTATGTTACACTACTTCCGCTGTAGTTGTTCCTATGGTTAAAGAGTATTACGCTAATCTACATGGGATCAACCAAGGAGTCATCTATGTGAGATACAGGTTTGTACCATTTACCCCTTTGAAGATTAACGACTTATTTATGGTAGAGAATGTGCCAATCTACCATTATACAAATTTTGCCCCTACGAGAGACAATATGAATGAGATTTATCTATTTCTGATGGATGAAAATGAAGACAGGGAGATAAGAGACAACAAGTATATAAGTTTCTTTACTACACTGTTAAATCCTGTGTCAAAGCAATGACATTTCTGCAATGATCAAAGCAATGACATTTCTTCATATCTGCAAAGTTACTCCCAACTATAAAGATTAGCAAAGTGACTAAGGATAGTGCAATTCTAAACTACTGTATTCAAATGGGGAGACCTCTTGATATTGGTACCATCACTGTGAGATCTATCTTGGAATTGATTATACAAAGATCTAAATATGGGCTTGGACATCCTTCCACCATTTTTCTTCTTTGCAGCCAGTCACAAGTGCCATATGAAAGCTGAGAGAAAGTGCTTCTTCCTTGGAAGCCCCTGGACCCAACTAATCTATATGATTGCAAGCAATTGGAGGTGAGAATGATATGAGCATTATTACAGATCAACAATCTTAGAGTTCACAACCTAACCTACCCTACTTTCCTAAAAGTTCACAATTGGTTCTGGAAAAGATGAAGACATTGCAGAAGAGGTACAAAATCTTATGAATGCAATTAACAATATCTCATAGTTACTTGATCATCTGGGTTGGAGGATTAAGGAACAGTTTGATCATACTAGGCGTATTGAAGAGGGTCTAATACATTTGATGAAGAGAAAAAGATTTGATTTCTAAAGATTCAACTGATGAGTTTCCGTATCGCTGACCAAAGGAAAATATGTTGAGATTTTTATACCTATTTTATACTATTTTTAATGATATTGCACTTTAAAGAAAGGTATTCTTGATGTTTTGTTGCATGAATGATGAATTAGGGTCAATGGAGCAAAAAGATGCAAAAAAGAGCAAATTTGGAGCGAAAAGGACCAAAATGTGGAGATTTGAACTAGGGCGCCGACGACGCCATCGACGCCGCCGACAGGCTACAAGACAAAATTCTCCAGAAGTCCGCTAATGGCGAGCTCAGCGGTTATGCCCAATCAGGCTTTGGATAAGGCCAAATTTTGAGGGGATGCTTAGGCAACTCTTGGGAAAGCTCATCCACAACTTTAAAAGACTATTTTGGCCAAAATTGATGAAGAAGTAAGGGGGTCGGAAGAGATTCTAGTGTTCCTGGAGGTTAGAAAGGTTTAATTAATGTTTGTTAGAGTGTAAAAAGTGTGAGGAATTCTTTAAGAGATTGTAAGAGTGGAGGGAAAGTGAGAGATTTCTTCCTCCTTGCTCTTTGAAAAGGAATTTTGTGTGCTGTAAAGAAAGGAAGAGATTGAAAGGAACTTCGAGGAGTGTTCTTGGGGAAAAATTAGAGATAAGTTATTTAGTTATTGTAGTTTGTATGAATTTGATTTTATATATGAATTCCGAGTTTTGTTGTGTTTTCCCCATGAGATCTGAGTATTTTTCTCTGTGTATCTCCTTGTCTCAAGATTTGTGAAATGGTGATTTGAATTGGTGAAGCCATGAAAATGTTTAAGAAATTGTGATGATCTTTTCACTTTGATCTTAATTTAGTTTCAATCTAGCCAATTGATTTGTTAAAATATGTTGAGTTTTACAGCTAAAGTGAAGATTATATCCAAGATTCAAGGAGGTCAAAGCCCTTGGAAGTTGGGTGCAAATAAATAAGGAAATAATATTATCGAGTGTAGAATTGGAGATTTTAGAGTGACAGACTAAAATCCTCAATTCAGTCCTATCATTTGGGTGCTGAAGTGCAGATGTTAGTCTAGCCCTCAGGCAAGGGGAACGTGTGAGCTTCGAAGTGAGAGCCGGTATCCTCTCAGCATAGCCGCAGATTCAGCAACCAAGCATA
>NW_018250734.1:61619-62527 GCF_001263595.1 Phalaenopsis equestris | reverse complement strand
TTGCGATTAAAGTATTGCTTTTCTAAAATCTTAGTTCGCAGTTCTAAACCACTCCCTATGGGATCGATATCTAGGACTCCATTAGAGCCCTATATTACTTGAGCGATATGTATACTTGTGTTGATACGTGTTACTTTACAATTATTGAAAATTTATTACGTCCATATTTATCTTATATTTTTAAGCATATATAAAGTCGCCGGTCAAGTTTTTGGCGCCGTTGCCTGGGAGTGAGTGAGTGAGTAAGAAAAATCACAATTAGAGTAATGAACAAATTAGAATTATTAGAAAATTTTTTACTTGAATTGCAACTTATTTTTATATTTACTTAATTATATTACTGTGTACTGATTCAAATTGTATGCATAAATTTGGACCTGAAATTTTATACCCTACGATTCTTAATTAGAACACACTGTTAGAAGGATTAAAAGATTAAGAAGAGAACCTAGAAATCCTGATGCAATGGAAAACAACATGAACAATCAAGAAAAAGAAAATGAACACCAACCTAGACCCCTAAGAGATTATGCAAATCTTACAGCAGATGAAATTCACTTATCTATCCAAAATCCTGATGTAGCTGCTAATTCATTTGAGCTTAAACCTACTATTTTCCAAATGGTACAAAACAATCAATTTGGAGGTACACCAATTGAAGATCTGAACTTACACCTCGCTAGTTTTTTAGAACTGTGTGCTACTTTTAAATATGACAGAGTCTCAAACGATGCTGTTAGACTTAGACTTTTTCCTTTTTCACTAAGGGATAAGACTAAGATATGGTTAAATTCATTAGCATCAGAATCTATTAGAACTTAGGGAGAACTTTCACAAAAATTTCTATCCAAATATTTCCCTCCATCCAAAGCTGTTAAACTTAGAAATGATATTACATCATTTTGTCA
>NW_018250734.1:58060-60842 GCF_001263595.1 Phalaenopsis equestris | reverse complement strand
ACATATCGCTACTGCGCTTAGTAACCGAACATTAGGAACTTTTCCTAGTACTGTGGAACCAAATCCTAAAGATTAAGGAAAAGAACAAATCAAAGCGATACAGTTACGAAGTGGAAAAGAATTGGAAACAAGGGTGCAAAAAGAAATAGAAACTAAAACAGAGAAAGTGGATACCAAAAAAGGAAAGGATCATGAGTACCCAGATTTAGAGTATTCATTTACACCAATGAAAATTATTGTGGAGAAACCTCCACCACCGTTTCCTTAAAGATTGAAATAACACAAACAAAATAAACAATTTTCCAAATTTTTAGAAATTTATAAGAAGTTAACAGTAAATATTCCCTTCGTAAAAGCTTTAGAACAAATGCCAAATTATGTGAAATTTATGAAACATATTCTGAAAAAGAAAAGGAAGTTCACAGATATGAAACTATTGCACTTAGCGAAGAGTGTAGTGTAATTATTCAGAAAAAGCTTTCTGAAAAATTAAAAGATCCTGGCAGTTTCACTATACCATGTGCTATTGGTGAAAAATTTTATGGAAGAGCTTTATGTGATTTGGGAGCCAACATTAATCTTATGCCTCTATCAATTTTTAAAAGATTAGGACTATGAGAAGTCTCACCTACTTCTGCAACTCTACAATTAGCGGATCATTCAGTTACATATCCTAAGGGAGTTATAGAAGATGTGTTAGTAAAAGTTGAGAAATTTCTCTTTCCTATGAATTTCATTGTTTTAGATATGGAGGAAGATACTGAAATACCTATTATTTTAGGGAGATCATATTTAGCTACTGGAAAAGCTATGATAGATGTTCAAAAAAGAAAAATTAACTATGAGAGTTAATGATCAAGAAGTGACTTTTAACATTGGGAAATCTATGAAATGCTCTGCTGTTGAAAGAGATAATGAATGTTTTCGCATGAAAATTAGTGAATATCTATTGAAAGAACATTTTAAAGAACATTTTGAAGAGAAAGAATAATTTGAAGAGAGTGATGAAGTTATTCTAGAAAAATTAGAAAATGAAGAATTAGATTATGTTCAGGAAAGATTTGAGATATTGAATATTACGAAAAATGCCGATAAGAATTTGTTTCCCTCAATTATAAAACCAAATGAACTTGAGATGAAAATATTGCCTAGCCACTTGAAGTATGTGTTAGCCACTTGAAGTATGTGTATGTGTTTTTAGGAGAGTCATCTACATTACCTGTTATTATATCTTCAGAATTAAATAATTTGCAAGAGCAAAGACTGTTAGATACATTGAAAAGATATAAGAAAGATTTTGGTTGGACCTTAACTTATATTAATGGAATCAGTCCTTCAATATGTATGCACAAAATTAAATTAGATGAACAATATAAACAAAGAGTTGATCCACAAAGGAGATTAAATCCAATGATGAAAGAAGTAGTTAAAAAGGAAATTTTGAAATGGTTAGACACTGGAATTATATATCTTATTTAAGATAGCGTGTGGGTAAGTCCAATTCATTGTGTTCCTAAGAAAAGAGGAGTGACTGTTGAAACAAAAGAAAATAATGAATTAATACCTATCAAACAAGTTGCTGGGTGACGTATTTGCATTGATTATAGAAAATTAAACACTGCCACCAGGAAAGATCACTTGCCTTTACCCTTTTTAGATCAGATAGTAGATAGACTTTTTGGGCACAAATATTTTTGTTTTTTAGATTGATATATCGGTTACCATCAAATTCCGATTACTCCTGAGAATCAAGAAAAGTATGTTTTAGACAAATTTAGATCTTATTTAGTTGGACCTAAATGTGTTATGCACACTGATTACTCTGTCATTAAATATCTAATGCAAAAGAAGGATGCCAAACCAAGGTTAATTAGATGGATACTTTTGATGCAAGAATTTGATCTTGTGGTTATTGATAGAAAGGGAGATGATAATCAAATTGCTGATCATTTGTCGAGACTAGAAAATCATGAATTATGTGACACTGAAAATGAAATTACAAACAATTTCCTTGATGAACAACTTTATAATATTAATGAGTGGAAAATACCATGGTATGTTGATATTGTTAATTGTACTGTAAGTGATATTTTTCCACATATCCTGACACTGCAACAACAAAGAAAATTCATTCATGATGCGAAAGCATGTTTTTGGGATAAGCCTTATTTACATAAACAATGTAAGGATTTGATTATGAGAAGATGTGTACCTTATGAAGAAACTGAGCTAATCATTCAAAAATGTCATGATTCTGAATTTAGAGGACATTTTAGGATTGATAAAATTGCTTATAAAATTTCACAAGTTGGATTTTATTGGCCTACTATCTTTAGAGATGTTTATAGATTCATAAAAACTTGTGATCAATGTCAACAAGTAGGCAATATATCTAGAAGAAATAAAATCCTTCTGAATTTTATGTTAGAAGTTGAGATCTTTAATGTTTAGGGATTAAATTTCATGGGACCATTTATTCCTTCATTTGGGAAGTTATATATATTAATTGAAATAGACTACAATTCTAAGTGGATTGAAGCACAAGCTTTAGCTTGTTGTGACGCTAAAAGTGTTTCAAGGTTTTTAATGAAAAATATTTTCACTAGATACGGAATGCCTTGAATGAATATCACTGACTGAGGATCCCATTTTAGAAATAAATACATTCAGAGATTGGCAGAAAAATTTAATATTATTCATAGAATCTCTACCGCCTATCATCCTTAAACCAGTGGGTTAGCTGAAGTTTCTAATAGAGAGATTAAACAAATACTTGAAAAGA
>NW_018250734.1:55045-57798 GCF_001263595.1 Phalaenopsis equestris | reverse complement strand
TTTGGGGATTAGATTTTATGGGACCATTTATTCCTTCATTTAGAAACTTATATATATTAATTGCAGTGGACTACGTTTCTAAGTGGATTGAAGCACAAGCCTTACCTTGTTGTGACGCTAAAAGTGTTTCAAGGTTTTTAATCAAAAATATTTTCACTAGATACGAAATGCCTAGAATGATTATCACCGACGGAGGATCCCATTTTTGGAATAAATATATTCAGAGATTGACAAAAAAAAATAGAATTATTCATAGAATCTCTACTGCCTATCATCCTCAAACCAGTGGGTTAGCTGAAGTTTCTAATAGAGAGATTAAAAAAATACTTGAAAAGACTGTAAACCCTAGTAGAATAGATGGTCCACTAGACTATATACCGCATTATGGGCTTACAAGACTGCTTATAAAACTCCTATTGGAATGACTCCTTACAGACTGAATTTTGGAAAGACTTGTGACTTACCGGTAGAATTGGAGCATAAAGCATATTGGGCGATTAAAAAATTCAATTATAATTTGAAAGATGCTGGTAAGAAGATATTGTTACAACTAAATGAATTGAAAGAATTAAGAAATGAGTCTTATGATAATGACAGAATTTATAAAGAAAAATTAAAGTTATGGCATGATCGAAAGATTAACTAGAAGAACTTTGAACCAGGACATGAAGTTTTACTTTACAACACTAGGCTGAAGTTATTTCCTGGGAAATTGAAGTCTCATTGGTTAGGACCCTTTACTGTGACTCAAGTTTATACTTACGGACTGTTGAAATTGAAGATCAGAAGACAGGAAATAGATTTAAAGTAAGTGTACACAGATTAAAACCATATTATTAGGGTAAAAGACCAAATTTTAAAGAGGTTTTAATGATCAGTCAACCTGAATGACACCTGAATAGGTCGGGCTGACGACGTAAACCAAGCACTTTATGGGATGAAACCCATATTTATATTTACTTTTATCATGATTATAGTAGTTTTTATTTGAAATTATCGTTAGTATGTGGTAGTATTAAGCTCTACTACTCTTATTTACCCTTGCAATATCTTAAAAATTGGATCCGTAAAGAAAAATTGGAACGCATTAAGACTAGAGCGAAATTGTGAAAATTTTGCCTTGGGTGTCGACGGCGCCCTCGACGCCACCGAAGGCAGGTTTTCCCTAAGTGTCCAGACAAAATTAATACAGAGGCTCGCCAACGACACCCTCGACCCCGCTGACGGCGATACCGGTGAATTGGCGGTTACTTGGGTGAATGGGCGGTTACTTGGGTTCAAATGGCGGTTTTTGGCAGTTTTTGGGTGGGAATTGTCCTTTTAAACTCAAAAATTTGACTCATAATTCATATTTTCCCTCAAAAAATGAAGTTAAGCTCCACCAATTTCATTCTTATGGCGTCCAATTCCTCTGATAATCCCAGAATGCGAGTTTTCAATCAACGAAAGTTTATTAGTGCGGAAGCGTAGCGAATCTTCAACAAGTTACTGACAAAGAAAAGATGACGAAGAAAAGATTGATCAAGGAACGAGGATTCGTAAATCATGGATTGAATAATCCCACGACGGATATTGATGAAACGATAATATGGCAAAGATGGGAAGTGTTGTACTACACTACCGCCGCCGTGGTGGTTCCTGTGGTAAAAGAATTCTATGCAAATTTACATGGAATCAACCAAGGAGTTCTTTATGTGCGAGGAAGATGGATCACTTTCATTCTTGTACGGATCAACGAATTATACATGATACATGATAGAGAATGTTCCTAGTACCTTCAAAGGCATTCAAATTTTGAGGTAGCTTATTACGAAGCTCAGACCCGACACTACAGAGGTGAGCCTGATGTTGGACGAAACTGACGACTGCGGTATACTCAATATCAACCCGATCCACCTGCTGATCAAGGAGATGAAGACATAGTGTGGGATTTTGATATTTGAATGTAATTGATGTACTTGTACTTGTACTTTTCTTTTTGTGATCTTTTGTAATAAAAATGGATGTTTATGTGTATTTGGACTTTCATTTTTATTATTATATTGTACTTGGATAATTTTTAATTTATATTATAAGTTAATGTGGTAGTTAAATTTGCATGTGTAGTATAATAGACGTTGAGTGGTATTTTGTAGATTGTAATGTAATGTGATTTTTATTTTCACATTTTAATTATAATTATTTTGTGTAGTATTGTGGTTGTGTTATGAAATATTGTACTTGTTTAATGTTTTAGTTTTATACTTATTTGAAAATTTCATTACCCAGAAATTTCTCTAATGATTTATATGTGTAGAGAGCTCCTAATGTTACAGACCAGGTGAAATAGAAATTGGAGAATGAGGTACAAAATGTCATGAATGCAACTAAGAATATCTCTGATTTCTTCGATCATCTAGACTGGAGGATTAAAGAACATTTTGATCACTCTGGACATTTAGAAGATAGTTTGATACGGCTGAAGAGGAGGATGAAATTTATAGAAGAGGATTCCACTGAAGAATTTCCATTCCGACCCTTCTACAACTCTTCATTCATGTACAATCAATGGGTGATCACAGAGGAGAATCTACTACTGAATCTGATGAATAGTAGATTTATATTATTATCTGTCTGTTTATCTATGTAATTTGGTTTGAACTTTGCTTTTGCTTTGCTTTAGAATTATGCTTTTAGATCTCTGTATAGTTAAGACTAAGCATAGGATGTTTTATTTTTAGCATTTTGAGTGTTGTGGCTTGGATTGCAATGCT
>NW_018250734.1:52801-55018 GCF_001263595.1 Phalaenopsis equestris | reverse complement strand
ATTGTACCCCTTGGAATTTATATATAAATGTGATGTTTTGTGTTGTGAAAGTTTATATGTGCTAAGTACATCATTTAGTCACGTAAAATTATGTCTATAATGATTAAAAAGATATTGTTAAGGCTTGGAAATGAACAAAATCACGAAAATTCAGAATTTGGACAAAATCAATAGAGCCTGCCGACGGTGCCGTCGACGCCTGCCGCCGGTGCCGTCGACGCCGCCGATGGTGAGATTTTCCCGAGGCTTAGGATTTAAATTCCAATATAGCGCGCCGATGGCGCCATCGACCCCACCGATGGTGAGCTCACAAAAAAATACCTTTAACCACGATTTTGACCAGTCAACCGCCACCATTCATCATTTCCTTCCTCCTTAAAATGCCATTTTCGAACTAGGGCTTGAAAGATCTTAGATTGGGAGGCAATTTCAAGGCTTTTTGACACCGGATTTGATCATCTCTAGGTAAGAGCTTCACTCCAAGCTAAAAATATTGGATTTTCACCATAGATTTCTTCCACATCAAGGAGATCCGAAAAAATGTGAAAATGTGAAGAAAATTTGGGAAGAAATTTGTGGACCTTAGTGTTGAACTCTTAGAATTTCTATTGGAAGTCATGATTTCCATATTCGAAGTAATTTTTGGAATTTTTCTATAATTTGATTAGATTGAAATGGCTCCATGTCAAAAGAGAAGAGTTGGGTTCGACGAGTCTCGCTTCGTCAATGCGATGACTCAAACAAAGTTTACTTTCATATTTAAAAGGAAAAAGTGCATACAAGATCGAGTTTTTGAAAGTCCGGGAGGAGAAATTGAACGAGTTATTGCCGAGCGGAGGTGGGAAAACTTTTGTTACACCACCAATAAAGCTGATGCAAATGTTATGAAGGAGTTCTACGCCAATGTAATTCCTGTTGAGTTTACTGCCGCCCACATCAACACTTTTTATGAAGTCCCCGATTCTTATAGTTGTCAATATGAATCCTTTAGTACGATGGAAGGCCCCCTAAATGATGTGATCAACTTTCTCCCTGATGGGAAAAGAACATGTAAGATAAAGCAGCGAGAACGGGTAAATTTTTTTGCTTCCATGCTGAGTGCCACCTCTAAGGCGTGGCATTATTTCATTTCCTCTACTCTGTTACCGAGCTATCACCAAAGTGAGGTAACTAGAGATAGAGCTATTCTGAATTTCTGTATTCAGAATAATAGAACTATAAATGTGGGGAGAATTATTCTTAAGAATATATTGACTACGGCGAGGAGTGAGACTAGTGGAGGTCTAGGACATCTTAGACTTATTTATATAATTTGTAAACTTTGTGGAGTAGAGATTGGATATGAAGAATGGGTTTACCCTATGAAACCCATTAGTAAGGCTAATTTGAAGACTTATGAATCCCATGAGAAATGGAGAAATGGCAGTAGAAGTCAAGAACCTTCTACTAGTAGAGATGTCCCCTCTACAAGTTATGACCTTCTACCATCTAGTTCCCCTACCCTCTCTGATTTAATGAATGAGTTGACCTTGCAGCGGAAAAGCATCAAATTAATAAATGAAAGGATTGGAGGTTTAGAACGTCGACATGATTACAATAGGGAGTACTTTCAAAGGCATTCAAATTTTGAGATAGCTTACTATGAAGCTTAGGCCCGCACTACAGAGGTGAGCCTGATGTTACTTTTCCCGAGTGCCCCAGATATACTCAGTATCAGCCCAATCCACCTACTGATCAAGGCAATGAAGATATAGCTTGGGATTTGGATATTGAATGAATTGATGTACTTATGCTTGTACTTTTATTTCTGTAATCTTTTTGAAATAGAAATGGATGTTTATGTATTTGGACTTTCATTTCTATTATTTTGTGTACTTGGATAATTTTAATTTTTGTTATAAAATTAGTGTTATAGTTAAATGTGCATGTTTAGTTTAATAGATGTTGAGTAGTATTGTGGATTGTAATATAATGTGATTTTTATTTTTGCATTTTATTTTTAATTGTTTTGTTTAGTATTGTGGTTGTGTTAGGAAATGTTGTGTTTGTTTAATGTTTTAGTTTTATACTTATTTCAAAATTTCATTACGCTGAAATTCCTATAATGATTTATATGTGTAAAAAGCTACTAATATTATAGACCAGGTGAAGTAGAAATTTTGAGAAGGCCTGCAATTTTGAGAAGGCGATGAAAATGCCTAAAATACTGAGGTATGA
>NW_018250734.1:50894-52265 GCF_001263595.1 Phalaenopsis equestris | reverse complement strand
AAAGCAATCCAAATGAAAAAGAGAAAAGAAAGAAAAACAACATGGAAGTGAGGAGAAGCTTGAGGATATGCCTAATAAAAAATTTGCTTCACTAAACATACCTAAAGGGAAAACTTAAATACCTTCTCGAACTTATATTTATGGAATAGGTCTTTTACTAGTAGAGATCTCATGAAGTTCCTATCTTTTGGATATTCTAAGTGACTTAATACTGCAACATATAGTCATTCTTGAAATTAATAGAGAACTAGAACTCTTAAACTTGATGACTAGATAATCTTGTGGCTACAGAGTTAACTCAATTACTTGAATTTTTTCTAAAAATCTCATTATGATATTTATTTAAATCAAACTTATAGTATTTCTGAATAAAAACTTTACTGCAATAAATCATAACTTTTATATAGTACTAAAATTACTTGAGGACAAGTAAAAATTAAGTTTGGGGGATTTTGACCAAACAAAAATATATGCATTTTTAAACCCATATTTTATACTCATTATGATATTGCACTTTAAAGAAATGTATTTTTGATGTTTTATTGTAGGAATGATGAATTAGGGTCAATGGAGCAAAAAGATGCAAAAAGGAGCAAATTTGGAGCGAAAAGGACCAAAATGTGAAGATTTGAACTAGGGCGTCGACGGCGCCATCGACGCCGCCGACAACACCATCGACGCCGCTGACGGTTAGTTTTTCTCAAGGCTACAAGAAAAAATTCTCCAGAAGTCTGCCGACGGCGCCATCGAGGCCGCTGACGGCAAGCTCGGGGGTTATGCCCAATTAGACTTTGGATAAGGCCAAATTTTGAAGGGATGCTTAGGAAACTCTTGGGAAAGCTCATCCACAACTTTAAAAGACTATTTTGACCAAAAATTGATGAAGGAAAAAGGGGATTGGAAGAGAGTCTAGAGTTCTTGGAGGTTAGAAATGTTCCATTAGTGTTTGTTAGAGTGTAAAAAGTGTGAGGAATTCTTCGAGAGATTGTAAGAGTGGAGGGAAAGCAAGAGATTTCTTCCTCCTTGCTACTTCAAAGAGGAATTCTGTGTGCTATAAAGAAAGGAAGAGATTCAGATGAACTTCGAGGAGTGTTCTTGGGGAAAAATTAGAGATAAGTTATTTACTTATTGTAGTTTGTATGACTTTGATTTTTTACATGAATTCTGGGTTTTGTTGTGTTTTTCCCAAAAGATCTGAGTAGTTTTCTTTGTCTTTCTCCTTGTCTCGAGATTTGTGAAATAGTGATTTAAATTGGTGAAGCCATAAAAATGTTTAAGAAATTGTGATGATATTTTCACTTTGATCTTAATTTACTTTCAATCTGGCCAATTGATTTGTTAAAATATGTTGAGTTTTACAACTAAAGTGAA
>NW_018250734.1:25417-50416 GCF_001263595.1 Phalaenopsis equestris | reverse complement strand
TTCGCAGTTCTAAACCACTCCCTGTGGGATCGATATCTAGGCCTCAATTAGAGCCCTATAATACTTGAACGATACGTATACTTGCGTTGATAAGTGTGACTTTACAATTATTGAATATTTATTACGTCCATATTTATCTTATATTTTTAAGCATATATAAATTCGCCCGTCAATCGCCCCTTTTACAACCTATTCGTGCACCAATCCATGGAGATATAAGAGAATAGTAGCGATACCAATGAGGCATAGTGATTCAATTTGATATTTAGTATTTAGTATGAAGTGTTTGAACTTTAGTATGTTATGTGCACTTAGTATTTGGATTGCTTTGCTTTACGATTTCAGACTTATTATGGTTGAGATTTGTGTTTTTGTTTAGTTTTCAGTGCTAGAGTTTGTGGTTGTGTGCACGTTGAAATTTGATATGGCATAGTTTTCTAAAACATATGTGGTTGTGTGATTAAGTGTGTATGTTTGAAATTTAGATTTTATATTAAAAATGTGATGTTCTGTGTTGTTTATGTAAATTCATGTTAATTGATCACTTTATTATGATGTTTGATGCTTAAAAAGGCTAACTAGATGCTGATGTGATTTCAAAAAGATCGAAATTACGAATTTTTTTTTTTGGGACCATGAAAGCTGTCTGGCGTTGACGACACCCAAATACAGAAAGATTGGGTATTTTAAATCAACAGAGCACCGACGGTGCCCAAAATCCGAAAAGTCTAGTTTTTCCTTAAAATCGTGAATTTTACTTGGGGACCTGCCATTTTTACCCTTTTATTGTCTTCAACCTTTATCTAGGTCTGAAAACGCATACTAGGGCTTGCTTGCATTGCCATTTGGAGTATTTTCAAGGCTTAAAAAGTACAGATTTCATCTTCTTTATGTAAGAGCTCCACTCAAAACTAAAATTTGTTTGATTTTCACCATAGGAATCTTCTACATTTGGAAAATCCAAAATTTTGAGTTTTTGTGAGTATTGGGAGATTATCTTTGGTGTAGGAGTTGTTACTTTCTAGATTTGTCTTTGGAGTTTATTATAAGTTGATCTTGAAGTTTATTTGGAGTTATTTTCAAATTTGTTAGAAATTTTCATATGGCTCCAAGGAGGATGAGTAGGCTCCAAGGATGAGTAAGGGGAAGAGGAAGTTGGATTATGATGAAGGAAAGTTTGTTAATATTAAAGCCCATTATGAATTCAATTTGCACTTAAGCAATAAGAAGTGTATACAAGATCGAGCGTTTGAAAATTTGGGTGGAGAAATATTTTGTTATTTTAATGCTGATGTGATCTTCGGAATAGTCTGGGAATTTGTGCATATCTGTTGTGGACTACAGGAGATCAGGTGTATGTTCGAGGGAAAATGATAGAATTTACCCTGGACCTGATTAATGAAATTTATCAGTTGAGGAATCCTAGTTTTTGTGAGTATACATCATTTGGCACTAAGGATTCTAACATGGATGAAGTTATTACCTTTCTTACTGAAGGGAAAGGAGAGTGGTAAATTAAGCAAAGGCAAAGGATAAATTTTCCTGTTTCTATGTTGAATGTTGCATCTAAGGCGTAACATTACTTTATTTCTGCAAAACTATTTCCTACTTATCAATATAGTGAAGTTACTCGAGATAGAGCCTTCTTGAATTTTTGTATTCAAAATTCAAGGATAATTAACATTGGGGCAATTATTTATAAGAGTATTCATACTATTGCAAAGGGAGAGACTATAGAAGGATTAGGACATCCTGCCCTGATTCACACATTATGTGTACTATCAGGAGTTGAGTTTGATTACAGTGAAGAATGGGTCCATCCTTTGAAGCCTATTAGCAAAGCCAACATTGAGACTTATGAAGCTCATGTGGGATGAAGATACGGGAGTAAGAGTGGTGATGACCCTTCTGCCCCTTCTGCTAGCCATAATATTCCTTATACTTCCAGGACATAGACTCTTTCTAATGTTATGGAACAGTTGATGATTCAACAAGGTGACATCAAGAGGTTACACAATTGGATAACTAGAATAGAAGCTAGGAATGAGGCCAATGATGAGTACATCAAGAGGAGGGTCGAGTACGATATAACTTTTCATGATGCTTAGGTTAGATTCATGAGGGGAGACTCTGGTGGATCTTTCCTACTTATCCCCGCTATACTCCGTACCAGCCAGCTGACAACCCAGAGGATGCCAGAGGTGATGATGAATGGTAGTTTATTGTGTTTGTGGTAGTTTGTTATGATGAGTTGTAGTTTGTTGTGTTTTTGTTTGTTTGTTGCGTTTGTAGTGTTTGTAATTTATGTTGGATCAGTGATCATATGTATTTCTATTCTATTTTCTTTTATGGTTGAACTGTACTAATACTGTGATGTGGTTGTAATTAATGGATGTGTTTTAGTTTGTTTCTTTAGTTTAAAATTGGAGTAATTATATATGTTCAGTAGGTGTTTAAAGTTTATGTTCTAAATTTTTTTTTACCCTGCAAATCTCTAATATATTATGTGTAGAAAAGCTTCTAACTGTTTCGGGCCTGCTAGTTCAAATTTATGATGAATATCTGCATAACTTCAGAATGATCAATGTCCAACTACAAAAGGTTAGATTTCTTTTTTAATTTTTACCTCTACTATTGTGTAATGAAAAACTTAAGTTTCGGGGAGATAAAAAAAAACCTTAGTGGTCCTCATTAAAAATATTTTTATTTCAAAATTAATTTTAACATGATTTATGATGTTAGGACTTAACTTTAGATAAATAAATTGTTGATTTTATTTAAATATCTTAGAAGGCTTAACTGAAAAATTTCTAATAATGAAGATTATATTTATAGGCCAAGATATTTAGTATAAAAGGATTATACTATAATTGATTATTTAAAGTAAAGGAAAACTGTATTTTTGAAATATTAAGAGTCCTTGGGGTTTATATGAAGGGATAAAAAGTGATACTCTATGATGATGAATCATTTAAAAATTTAAAAGCTAATATACATTTATAAATAAAGGAATGTCACAATTTCCAACTTTAAGGGAAGGAAAGTGAAGTTCAAAATTATTAAAGGCTATCCCGATATAACAATCCTCACTTGAGAAGAAAAAGAAAGATTGAAAAACAATCCCAAAAGAAAGAGAGAGAGAGAAAATAAAAAGGAAGGGATTGAAAAAACAATCCAGATATAGAAAAGAAAAAGAAAATAAAAGTGAAGAGAAGCTTGAGGAGATGCCTAATGAAAAATTGGCTTCACTAGAATCAACTTAATGAAAAGAATTTAAGTACATCTATGAACTTATATTTAAAGTATTAACATCCTTACTAGTTCTCATGGATTTATTTTTCATATTATTCTTCTATATGCACTTATTGTGACATATTATAGTTATTCTTGAAATAAATATGGGACTAAAACTCCTAGACTTGATGACTAGATGATCTTGCACTTATAATTTTTATCTGAATTATTACTAACCTTTATCAAAGTCTTGCTATTATATTCATTTAAATAAAAAATTCTGATATCTTTAAAGTGAAGTTCTCTATCATGAATCATAATTTTATGTAGTAGAAGAATTACTTAAAGATAAGTAATAGTTAAATTTGGGGGATTTTGACACACCAAAAATATGTTGGATTTCTTATATGTACTTTTACTCAATATTTTTACTCACTTTTGGTAATATTGCACTTTAAAGGAATATATTTTTCATGTTTTGTTGTTTCATGTTTTGTTGTAAGTATGATGATTTTAGGTGTTTGGAGCCAAAGGAAGAAAAAAATGAATAAATTTGGAGTAAAAAGAAACAAAGTGGTCAAAATTGGCTACTAGCGTTAAAAATGGGCTACTAGCGTCGGCGGCGCCCATTTCCAGAGAGTATGGGATGATTTAAATAATTAAGCGCCGGCAACGACCGAAGTCAACTTATGCCCAAATTCAATGTATTTGGATGAATTTTGAAGGTGTGCTTGAAAAATCGCTAGGGGAATTTGTTCTAAACAAATTTAAACTGCTTTTGATGATTGAATTCGGTGGTGTGAGTGTAGTGGAGAGTGTTTCATCTTGTTTTGAGAGTATTTCATCTTTTTTGTAGAGTGTGAGAGAGTTAGGGTTTATGTTGGATTCCTCTCTAACAAGTGTAGGATGATAAGGAAAGTGAGAGATTTATTCTCCCTTATTCATCTAAAGAAGGAATTATGTGGATTTGTAAAGAGAGAAGAGAATTCAAAGGAACTTCAAGGGATTTGCTTGGGGATGAACTTGAGATAAGTTGTATTTACTTCTTATGGTTGTAGAAGTTGCTTTTAAATATAAAATCCTTATTTTTTTGAATCTTCCTCATGAGTTCTGAGTAGATTTTTTTGTCTTTCTCCTTTCAATGAGATGTGGTGAAGTGATGATTTAGATTGGTTATGTCCAATTCATGCTGAAATGTTGTGATGATTTTACACTTAATGTTTACAATTAATGCTTCATTTACTTTTTGATATGGCCAATTGAATTGTTAAGATTTGTTATGAAGCATATGATCCAGAAGGACTACGTGTTCATTTATTCTACAATAATAGTGAAGATCACATTCAAATCTCATGGATGGTAAAGTTCAAGGGGGTTGTATACAAATAAATAGAGAAATATATTTAATTGGGCATAGAATTGGAGATTTTAGAGTGACATGCTAAAATCCCCAATTTGGTCCTAGTTTTTGTAAACTAAAGCAAGAGCTAGCCTTCAGGGGAAGGGAAGCGGGAGCTCTGGAGTGACATCCAGTATCTTCCTAGTCTAGCTATTGATTTAGGAGATAAACCTAGGATTAGTCAATGTTCTTTACAACACTCGAAAGAGGGTAAAGAATAGGAATACTCATATTTGGCACAACACAATATCCTACTAATCTTTATCTTTCACTCACCACAACATCATTGTAAGCGGGAGGATGTCTTCTCCATATTTGAAACTTGAAACACGAAAACTTAGTTTGGCGTTAGATAACTTGCTTAGAAGCTTAGTTAGTACTTTAATGAAATTCAATATTTCATCATCTTTATACTATTAATTACTTTAATATTTTCAGTACGTGCATTGTGAATTGGATATTGGCTTTCTGCACTACATTTTGCATTTTAAAGTTCTATTGTATTCGCTATTGGATTGATAACCAGAACTCCACTAGAGCCCTGTATTACTTGAGCAATACGTATACTTGCGTTCATAACTACGACAAAAAGAAGATATAAAAATTAAATTAGAAACCGAGCATTTAGGAAGTCCCAGCTAGTATGCTCCTATTTGTCACTGATTACATTAAATTTTAAGCATTTCATTTCTACTCATAATATAGGTCATTCCACGAGAAGGCTAGTCTTTAATTTCTCAAAATTCTCCAAACTAATTTATCAAGATAAGTTATCTTTAGTGACCTAGTAGAAATTTGATCTAGAATAAAAATTATCTAAAGAGAATCCGATCAAAAATTTGGGAGATCTTGAACTATCTTATAGAGAACCATTTATTATAAATTTTAGGGAAGATATTAATATGTAATTTGAGAAAATTATTTGAAGAATATTGGATCTAGAAAGCAACATGGGGAACAATGATATGAATCAATCTGAAAAGGTAGAGCTGAAAGAAAAATCAAAATTTGAGGATTTTGTAGGAATCCTTAGATCTGGAAAAGACTGGGCAATTGATCAAGGATTACTTAAAAGCTACTTTGATCGAGGAGGAAACTTTTGTTAGGCTAGTGACGTTAAACCAAGTGTTTTATGGGAGGTAACCCATAGTTTTTAGTGTGGTTTAATTTAGATTGTTTGAGGTTTGTTGTGTTTATTTTAGTATGAATTGATCAGTTTGATTGATGTTAGTTGATGTTTGATTGCTAGTGAATTGATTTTATCTTTATTTTTCATTGTAGATTGATCAGTTTGATTGATGTTGGTGGATGTTTGGATTAATCGTGGTTTGATTTGATTTTTGTGTGTGATATGGGAGGTGATTCCTTAACTTCTTAAGACTAGACTTGTTTATGTTCTCTTGTAGTAGTTGGATTAACGAGTCCACTAAGACTTAGGTCTCAATAGGATTTGAGTTTTACAAAAGACATATTGAATTTGGACAGTGAAAAATACATCTCAATTTTGTTACTTTCTTTCTCTGACTTTGTTTTTATTTGGTAGGAGTCATGGCCCTATTTGATGAGTAACATGTGGATGATCTTACACTATCCTTATGACTGTTAGAGGTGCATATTTAAATAGATAAGGTGATGCCTGAGGTTGGTGCACATGGGCCAATATATCAGAGATAATCATATCCATGATATTATAATCTATAAAAAAATTAAAAGAACCCAATTGATTAGTGATGTGATTCTGTTAGATATTGGAAGTAAAATACTAAGATGCGATAATTTAGGATTAATTATTCTACTCATAATATAGGTCATTCCACGAGAAGGCTAGTCTTTAATTTCTCAAAATTCTCCAAACTAATTTATCAAGATAAGTTATCTTTAGTGACCTAGTAGAAATTTGATCTAGAATAAAAATTATCTAAAGAGAATCCGATCAAAAATTTGGGAGATCTTGAACTATCTTATAGAGAACCATTTATTATAAATTTTAGGGAAGATATTAATATGTAATTTGAGAAAATTATTTGAAGAATATTGGATCTAGAAAGCAACATGGGGAACAATGATATGAATCAATCTGAAAAGGTAGAGCTGAAAGAAAAATCAAAATTTGAGGATTTTGTAGGAATCCTTAGATCTGGAAAAGACTGGGCAATTGATCAAGGATTACTTAAAAGCTACTTTGATCGAGGAGGAAACTTTTGTTAGGCTAGTGACGTTAAACCAAGTGTTTTATGGGAGGTAACCCATAGTTTTTAGTGTGGTTTAATTTAGATTGTTTGAGGTTTGTTGTGTTTATTTTAGTATGAATTGATCAGTTTGATTGATGTTAGTTGATGTTTGATTGCTAGTGAATTGATTTTATCTTTATTTTTCATTGTAGATTGATCAGTTTGATTGATGTTGGTGGATGTTTGGATTAATCGTGGTTTGATTTGATTTTTGTGTGTGATATGGGAGGTGATTCCTTAACTTCTTAAGACTAGACTTGTTTATGTTCTCTTGTAGTAGTTGGATTAACGAGTCCACTAAGACTTAGGTCTCAATAGGATTTGAGTTTTACAAAAGACATATTGAATTTGGACAGTGAAAAATACATCTCAATTTTGTTACTTTCTTTCTCTGACTTTGTTTTTATTTGGTAGGAGTCATGGCCCTATTTGATGAGTAACATGTGGATGATCTTACACTATCCTTATGACTGTTAGAGGTGCATATTTAAATAGATAAGGTGATGCCTGAGGTTGGTGCACATGGGCCAATATATCAGAGATAATCATATCCATGATATTATAATCTATAAAAAAATTAAAAGAACCCAATTGATTAGTGATGTGATTCTGTTAGATATTGGAAGTAAAATACTAAGATGCGATAATTTAGGATTAATTAACCTCATTTAGTATGTGTGTTTGTGTTTGTGTTACAATAATATATAGGATTTAGAGAACACTTAAATATATATTCTTATGTTGTTACCTATCATGCTTGTTAGACTTTTCTTTAGCTTAATTTCATTTCAGCATGTTTAGTTTAGATTTACTTTCTGCTACATATTATTCTTTCCTGATGAATACTTGTAGATGTTCTTGATAGACATTTGAGGTAGATAGAAATTTTGATCTATTTTTCGTCCTGCTTATATTTTCTATACCGAATGCTATACATGTTAAAGTTAAGTTTGGGGGAAGGAAGAAAAATAAATTTCAAAGTTACTATACTTCCTTTTAGTTTAATATTATTGCAAGCATGTTTTAGGCTAACATTACTTTCTTCTACAAACATTCTATCATGATTATGCATGTATATGAATTCGATAGGATATTTTAGTTGCCAGTAAATTGAAATTTTATTTTTCTTCCTGCTACATTTTATGAAATTGATTGAAAAATATTTAAAAAAAATTAAAATCAAGTTTGGGGGAGGAAGAAAAGTCTTTTAAACTTAACTTTATTTGTCCTCAATAACCTATATCTAATTTGATATCACTTTTAAAATGACTTGTGGTATGTGGTGTTATCTTTAGGTTACTATAACTTTGATTTTATGAATGTTGGAAGAAACTTAGTTGGGATCCTATGTGATGGAACTGTTCTAGAGTTAAGATATTTTGTAGGAAACGTTTGGAAAATGATTTTATCATTTATGGTAGAAAGGAATTGAATATTTGAAAAGCTAAGATTCTTAGATTTATACTTAATGAGAATTGAGCCTTTATTGAAAACTTTTTCAAACTAATACTTACATTATTAAAAAAAGTGAGGGAAAGTTTTGAGTTTGAATTTTAGAAAGAGGATAGTAAATTCAAAATTATTAAAGGCCTATCCTGATATAGTAATCCTCACATAAAGAAAGATTGAAAATGATACTGAAATAAAAAAAAAGAAAAGTTAAGGAAAAATGAAAAGTGAGGAGAAGCTTGAGGAGAAGCTTAATAAAGAATTGGTTTTACATGAATATTTTTAAATGAGAAGAGTTAGAAACAATCCTAAGCTTATTCTTATTTCAAAAAACTATTGGTTAAATTAGTATAGATAAGGAGCTTAAATTCTGTTTTTAAACTTTCTTTGAATCTTTAGTTTTACAAATTTCAATACCTTTTGAAGTAAATAGAAAATAAGGATTCTGATAAACTAAACAAATATGTAGTCTTAAGTATATATTTTATGCTTATTTTTGGTGACATTATACTTTAAAGAAGGGTATTTTCATGTCTTTGTTGTATGTATATCAATTTAGGTATTTAGAGCAACAATAGCCAAAAGGACAAAATTTGGAGCAAAAATAGTGAATTTTGGGATTCTGGCGCAAGATGCTCCAAGTTGGCGCATGTGCCAACATTTAGAGAACTGGCGCAAGATGCACCAGATGCGTCAAACCCAGAACAATGCATTTTTTTAGCAAACTAGCACAAGATACGCCATATTGGCGCCAGATGCACCGTTTGACAGAGAGTTGGCGCAAGATGCGCCAGAGATGACTTTTTTACTGATTAAGGTGGTTTGAAATGAATTTTGTGTGAATTTCAAAAGGGACACTTATTCTAAACACCCCTTGGAGTGATTCAATGTATCTAGACACTTTGAAAGTTTCTTTAATGAAGCGATATGTCTCTTGAATCAATGGGCATGTATTTTGAATTCAAAAGAGTTGACTTTTGGATAGAATTTTGGAGGGAATTTTGAATTCTTTTTGAAGTGAGGCAAGAAGAGAGGCAACCTCTAATAAAAGAAGAGGAGTGTGAGGGAATGAGTGTGGCGTGTGAAGGGGGGGCAAAAAAAAGAGATAGAGAGAGAGACAATTCAAGGGCTTGGAGATTTTCTTCAAGGATTGTAAGAGGAGAGGGAAGGTTAGAGACTTCTTCTTCATTACACTTCTAAGAGAGAATTGAGAGTTCTTGTAAAGAGAGAAGGGATTGAAGAGAACTTTTATGAATTTTCTTGGGAAGGATTGTGAGGCAAGTTGTGTCTTTTATTTCTTTTATTTTGTAAACTTATTTTTATGTATGAAATCCTTAATTTATCATATTATTCTCATGAATTCTGAGTAGTCTTCTTTATTCTTCTCCCTACTTTGTGATATGATTTTGTGAAGAATTGATTTTGTTTTAAATGGTTTTAAATGGTTTTAAATGTCAATAAATTGTGATGATTTGAACTTTGATCTTCATTTAAATTTCGATATGGCCAATTGAAATGTTAAAATGTGTTGAGAAATATATGTTCCGAAAGGGCTATGATTTCTATAACATGGGGAGAATCACATTTAATTTCATGGGAGAGTATGTCATCCATGTAGTTAGGTACAAATAAATAGGGAAATATACTTTTTTGGAAGCAGAATTGGAGATTTTAAGGTGATAGATTAAAATCCCCAATTTGGTCCAATTGATTGGAAACTGATGCAAGATTATTAGCCCTCAGGTAAGAAAGCAGTGGTAGCTCTAGAGTGGCAGCCGGTATCCTTCTAGCCTAACCATAGAATTATGGACCAAACTGTGGATCAGTCAATGCTCTTTATGCACCATGAAGAGGGTAAGGAATAGGATTGCTCCTATTTGACACAAAATAGTTTATATATATTTTTTGAAATGATTTTAATTTCTTCACAATCCATATACTCATTTTAAAGGGGAATGAAGCTTTCTTATATTTGAAATTCCGTCACAAGAACTTTGTTGGTTTTCGTAAGTTTACTGTGAAATTTTAAAATTTAGTTTAGTTAAATTTGTCTTTCAATTGCATCTTAATTATCATTCACTCTTGTGTTTAATATTAAAATTTCAAAATATACTTTTTGTATTTTTAAAAACTGTAGTATACCTTATAATCTTAAGAATTTATTTATAGGCATTTTCATCTTCTCTATGGGATCGATGTCTAAGACTCTACTAGAACCTTTTATTACTTGAGCGATATATATACTTACATTTTTTTTATAAGGGACTTGGCAGTTTAAAGATTTTTAAAAGATAAAATTATTTTTTCTGAAGTTATTTTTATTGGGAATAATTTCCATATTTGCTATTGTATCTGCCGTGTGTATTTTGTAATATTGAAAAATATTTGTAAAATTAACACACTAAATCCACCCACACCAAGTTTTTGACACCGTTGTCGGGGAAATAACAGAAAGTATTAGTTTGTTGTTTTATAATTTATAGTTTTTAATTTTTAAAAGTAAAAAAAAGTGTTTGTAGTTTAATTTAAATATTTTTTTATTTAAGTGTGTTTGCTTATTTTAAATTACTTATTGTGTTAGTTTATGCATAGTGCAAGATCAGAGTTTTTAGTACCTTACGATTCTGAGTTGGAAAGAACTAATAGAAAAATTTGAAAACAACAAAAAGAGAGAGACCATATTAGCAAAATGGCTTGCAATTTAAGTAATGTTGGAAATGAAAATGAACATCATCAGAGACCTTTAAGAGATTATGCTAATCGTACAGCAGATGAGATTCATTTGAGTATACAAAAACCTGTTGTAGCTGCCAATTCATTTAAGCTTAAATCCTCTGTTATCCAAATGGTACAAAACAATTAGTTTGGGGGAACACCAATTGAAGTTCCTAATTTACACCTTGCTAGTTTTCTAGAATTGTGTGCAACATTTAAATATGATGGAGTGTAGAATGATGTCATTAGACTTAGAATTTTTCATTTTTCACTAAGGGATAATGCTAAGATGTGGTTAAACTCATTAGCACCTGGATCTATCAAAGCTTAGGGAGATTTATCGCAAAAATTTTTATGTAAATATTTCCACCTTCAAAAACTGCTAAGCTTAGAAATAATATTACATCTTTTTGTCAATTTGAAAGGGAAACAATTTATGAAGCCTGGGACAAATTTAAAGATCTCCTTATAAAATGTCCACAGCATGCGTTGCCAGATTGGTTAATAATTCAAACTTTTATAGTGGATTGGTTGGATCTCTTAGATTGATAATTGACGCTGCTGCTGGTGGATCATTAACTTCAAAACCATTCGATGAAGCATATTCTTTAATTGAAGAGATGACTACTAATAATTTTCAATGGACCTTTGAAAGTGTTAATCCAAAAAAAGTAGCTAGTATTCATGATTCTGATGAAATATCTATGTTAGCTGCACAAATAGCTTCCATATTAAGGAAGTTAAATCAATATATAATGAATTATTCTCAGAAATCACCTATGCTTGAGGAAAACTCATTGAGACGAATGACAGAATCTCAATCTTCTTATGAGACCTTAAACGCAATAAATAATCGTTCTAATAATCCTTTTTGCCAAATACTATAATACTGGTTTGAAGAATCATCCAAATTTTAGTTGGAGTAATAATAACTTTAATGCTGCAAATCCACAATGGGGAAACAACACTGTGAACCCATTAAGAACCTTCAACAATCAAGGAAATCTAAGTTAAAAAACTTATTACCCTCAAGGTTTTAATATTTTGCAGAGTAAGGAGAAAAAGTTGTCAGTGGAAGAATTGATATTATAAATGGGGAGTTAATTACAAAGTCAAGGAGCTGCAATTAGAAACATGGAATATCAATTGGGATGTATTGCTACCGCACTTTACAATAGACCTCCAGGAACATTACCTAGTAATGTTGAAGTAAGTCCTAAAGATCAGAACAAAGAGAAAATTAAAGCTATTCAATTGAGAAGTGGAAAAGAATTAGAAAACATAGCTCAAAATGAAGTGGAAGTTGATACAAATGAAAAATAGTGTGAAAAAGATGAGGTGGAAAATGAAAAATTTGGTAAGATTTTCATTTTGAGTCAAAATGTCCTATTAAAACAATGAAAATCATAGTTGAAAGACCACCACCTCCATTTTCTCAAAGATTGAAGCAGAAAAATGGAGATAACCAATTTTCAAATTTTTTAGAAATATTGAGGAAATTAACGATAAACATTTCATTTGTTAAAGCTTTGGAACAAATGCCAAGCTATGTGAAGTTTATGAAGGATATACATAATAAGAAAATGAAGTTTGTAGATAATGAGACTGTTACACTCAGTGAAGAGTGTAGCGCTATAATTTAGAAAAAGCTTTCTGAAAAACTTATTGATCCTGGAAAGAAAGATTTTTTGGAAACCTTTTTGTGATTTAGGAGTCAATATTAATCTTATGCAGAAGGTTGAGTTTAAGAGATATTTCACCTACAACTTTAACTCTTGAGCTAGCTGATCATTTGATTACCTATCTTAAAGGAGTTAGAGAAGGATAGAAGATGTATTGGTAAAAATTGATAAATTTATCTTTCCTGTGGACTTTATTATATTAGATATGGAGGAAGTTAAAGAAATTCTTATCATTTTAGGAGGACCATTCCTTGCCACTAGAAGAGCTTTAATAGATGTGTAGAAAGGAGAACTAAATATGAGAGTTAGTGATCAAAAGGTTACATTTAATATTACAAAATTAAAGAGATAAGATTGAATGCTTCAGAATGGATATTAATGAATATTTTAGAAAGAGATTTGAAAGAGAATTTGAAAAGGAATATATGGAATATCAAGATGAGGATAAAATTCAAGATGAATCTATGAAACTGAGTAAAGAAGATTTGGATTATGTTCAGGAAAAAATTGAAATGTTAGATCTTTCTGAAAGTAATAAGAATTTGATTTCATCTATGAAGAAACTTCCTGAACTAGAACTAAAAAAACCACTTCCTACACATTTGAAGCATGTATTTTTTGGAGATTTATCTACATTACCTATTATAGTATCCTCATAATTAACTGATACGTAAGAATAACAGTTGTTGGAAAGTTTAAAAAGATATAAGAAAGCCTTTGGATGGACATTAGCTGATATTAAAGGAATCTATTAAAGGAATCAGTCCTAATCAGTCCTATAATTTGTATGCATAGAATTTTATTAGAAGATCAACATGAACTAAGAGCTGATCTTCAAAGGAGATTAAATTATATGATGAAGGAAGTTTTAAGAAAGAAATTTTAAAATGGTTAGATGCTGGAATAATATATCCTATTTCAGACAGTGCTTGGGTAAGTCCAATTCACTCTGTTCCAAAAAAGGTGGGGTGACTGTAGTGACAAATGAGAATAATGAATTAATACCAACAATATAAGCCACTGGATGGCCAATGTTAAATGCTGCCACCAGGAAGGATCATTTTTCTTTACAATTTTAGGATGAGATGTTGGATAGGCTGGCTGGGCACATATATTTTTATTTTCTAGATGAATATACCAGTTATGATCAAATACCTATTGCTCCAGAGAATCAAGAGAAAACAACATTTACTAGTTCTTATGGAACTTTACGTTTTAGCGAATGCCCTTTGGATTATGTATTGTGTCTGAAACATTTCAAAGATGTATGATGTCAATTTTCAGTGATTTAATTGTAAAAAAGGATTGAAACTTTATGGATGATTTTTTTGTGTTTGTAAATTTATTTTAAATACGTCTAAATCATTTAGAGAAAAAAATTATTTAGAGAAAGTCTAAATTATTTAGAGAAAGTTCTTGAATGATGTGAAATGACTAATCTCGTATTGAACTGGAAAAAATGTAAATTTATGATTGTAGGAGGAATTGTTTTTGGGCATAAAATTTCAAAAAATGGCATGAAAATAGATCCTGCAAAAATTCAGGTTATATCAAACTTACCTCCACCTTCTACTGTAAGAGGATTTAGGAGCTTTTTAGAACATGCTAGATTTTACAGGAAATATATTAAAGATTTTTAAAAAATTAGTAAGCCTATATGCCAACTTCTAGAAAAAGATATAAAATTTGATTTTAACCAAGATTACCTTAAAGTCTTTGAAACTTTAAAGAAAAAAATTGATCACTGCTCGTATAATTGTTTCACTTGATTAGGAGAAACTTTTTGAATTAATGAATAATGCTAGTGATTATGAAATTGGAGCTATTTTAGGGTAGAGAAATGATAATAATTTTAGAGTGCTATACTATGCGAGTAAGAATCTTAATGATGCTTAGGTTAACTATACCACCACTGAATGAGAGTTATTTGCTATTATGTTTGCTTTCAATAAGTTTAGGTTATATCTGATTGGAGCTAAATGTGTTGTGCACAATGACCATTTGGCTATTAAATATTTGATGCAAAAGAAGGATGCAAAATCAAGATTAATTAGATGGGTACTTCTAATGCAAGAGTTTGATTTTGTAGTTGTCAAAAGGAAAGGGACTGATAATCAAATTATTGATCATCTATCTAGGCTAGAATAGGAAGAAATACTTTACATGAAAAAAAAATTAATGAAACTTTTCTTGATGAACAACTTTATGCTGTAAAAGTATGAGAATACCTTGGTATGTTGACATTGTAAATTATATTGTTAGTGGTATTTTTCCATATGGACTAACAAAACATTAGGAAAAGAAATTCATTCATGATGCAAAATATTATTTTTGGTATGACCCCTATTTATATAAACAATGCAAAGATTTAGTAATGAGACGATGTGTGTCATACAAAGAAATTCAAGAAATTATCCAAAAATGTCATGATTCTAAATTTGGAGGTCATTTTGGGAATGATAGAACTGTTCATAAAATTTTGCAATCTAGATTTTATTGGCCAACTCTATTTAGAAATGTTAATATATATATAAAAACATGTGATTGGTGTCAGAGAGTGGGTAATTTTTCAAAAAGAAATGAAATGCCTCTAAATTTTAATTTGAAAATTGAAATTTTTGATGCATGGGGATTGTATTTTATGCGACCAGACCATTTATTCCTTCATACATATATATATATATATATATATTACAGAGGATTATGTTTCAAAATGGATTGAGGCAGTCACTTTACTTCGATGTGATACTCGGAGTGTTTAATTTTAATTAAAAATATTTTTACAAGATATGGAATGTCAAGAGTAATCATTATCGATGGAGGATCTCATTTTAGAAATGCAACAATTGCATGATTGATAGAAAAATATAATATAATGCATAAAATTGCAACCGCTTATCATCCCGAAACTAGTGGTTTGACAAAAATATCTAATTTTGAAATTAAGAGAATTTTGGAAAAAAGTGTAAATCCTAATAAAATGGATTGGACTACTAGATTAGATACATCATTATGAACATACATGACAACTTATAAGACATCTAAAGGAATGTCCCCTTATAGATTAATTTTTGGTAAAACTTGTCACATGCTAGTAAAATTGGAGCATAAACCTTATTGGGCTATAAAGAAATTCAATTTCAATTTAAAAGAAGCTGGGAGAAAGATTATTGCAATTGAATGACCTTGAAGAAATTAGGAATGAATCTTATGATAATGCTAGAATTTATAAAGAAAGAATGAAAGGATGACATGATCAGAAGATAATAAAAAAAGAATTTGAACCTGAACTAGAAGTTTTATTATACAATACAAGATTGAAATTATTTCTAGAAAACTGAAGTCTAGGAGGAAAGAGCCTTTTAGAGTTATAAAAGTCTATCCCTATAGAGCTGTTAATATTGAAGATCCCAAGACTAGAAGGATATTTAAAGTGAATTGACACATATTGAAACCATATTTTGATTGTCAAACACCAATTTTCAAAGAAACTGTAATGTTGGGTCACCTAGAATAAAGACCCGGAATGTCAGATTGACGACATTAAACTAAATGCTTTGTTGGAGGCAACCCATACTTATCGTTGTTCATTATGCTTTCGTGTTTTTGTTCGAAATATTTATGTAAATTTATATTTGTGTTTTTATAGTGTTAGTGTATTTGAGAAATTTGAAATTGAGAAAAAAAATTAAAAAAAAAACATCTTAATTTACCTAATTATAAAGAATTGAGAAATTTTTTTATCGTAATCAAAATGGTGATTCTTTTAGAATTGGCGCATGATGCACCACATTCCAGAGAGCTGGCGCATGATGCACCACATTCTAGAGAGCTAGCGCATGATGCGCCAAAATTAGTGTATGGTGCGCCGTGGTGATGAAAATGACTTAAAAAATTTCAAAAGGCGATTTTTGGTAGTTTTTGGCGGGTTCGTCTCCTTATAATTCCCAAAAATTGATTCCAAAGTCCATTTTAGGGGGCGGGGGAACGAGGGAAAAGATAATAGATTTCAATTCCAATGGCGCCCACTCTAAAAATTTTGCTATATTTGGAATTTTCAATTGAAGAAATTTCATCAGTTTTGATGCGCAAAACTTGCATGATCGAGTTCTAGTGAAGAAGAGGCTAATCAAGGAAAGGGCGTTTGTGCATTGAGGATTCAACACATCAAATAATTGAGTGGTAGAGATTATTGTGCAGAGACGTTGGGAAGTGCTTTGTTACACTATTGCCACCATATTTGTCCATGTGGTGAAAGAGTTTTATGCAAATATACATGGAATCAACCAAGGAATTGTCTATGTGCTGGGAAAGTTTGTGCAATTCACTCCATAAATAAACGAGATGTTTATGACTGAAAATGTGCATATTTGCCACTACACAAATTTTGCCCCTACAAGATATAATATGAATGAACTCTATTGATACCTTACAGATAAAGATGTGAATTGGGAGGCTAGAGATGATGAAAATGTAAGTTTTTCTTCATCATTGTTAAATCCTAGTTCTAAGGAATGACACTTCTGTATTGCATCAAAATTACTTCCTACTATGAAAATCAGAAAGGTAACTAAGGAGAGTGTTATTCTGAACTATTGTATTCAAACTGGAAAACCTGTTGACATTGGAGCAATAATTGTGAAACTATTTTGGGTTTGATTGTCAATGGATCTACTATTAGACTGGGACATCCATCTACTATTTTCCGACGATGCAGTCAATCACAAGTAGCTTATGAGAGTTGGGAAAAATTGCTTCTTCCTTGGAAGTCGATGGATCCAAAAGTCTATTGCAACTATATTTGAATAGGAGATGAGAATGATATGAATGTACTGATGGATCAAGCATCCCAAAATTCATCACCTATTTAGCTTTACTTCAGTTTAAATGCACTATTGAAAAAAATCAAGAAGATAGAAAAAGAAGTGTAAAATCTTATGCATGCAATTGGAAATATTTCTGAAATGTTGAATCATCTGGATTGGAGACTAAAAGAGCATTTTGAACATATTGGTTGTATTGAAGATGGTTTGGTACGTATGTTCAAGAAATATGCTTGGATTTAAGAGCATTCAATTGATGAGTTTCCTTATCGACCCTTCTACAACTTGTATGTGCACTACCAATCTATGGGAGATATCCAAGAGGATGAGAGTGAAGAATATGTTTGAACATAATCTATGCACAGACCGTTTTGTCTAGTACTGCTTGTTATAATTATTTTATTATGTTGGATTTCATTTACGTTAATTGTTGAACTCTATATATGTTTGAGTTTGGTATTTTGATGTTTAGATTTCAGTGTTAGGATGTTTTAGTTTGCTTTGAACACTGAATTAGATGTTTGTTGGCTTGAAAAATGTTAGTTTGTAATAGTGCAAATTTTATACATAAAAGTAAGTTTTGTGTTGTTTGTGAAGATTTGGTGTTAGAATAATGTTTAATTATGATTATAAATATTCATTTGAGTTAATTAGAGGTAGACATAAAGCGGTGCACTGTAGATTTCCACAAAAAGTGAGGTTTAAAATAATCAAGGCATTGGCGCAAGATGCACCAATTTACTGAGAGTTGGCGTATCATGCGCCAGATTTGGTGGAAGATGCGCCAAATTCTCGAAAATGCCAGATTGCCTAAAAAACTGCCAAATCACACAGTAAAACTCCGTTTTTACTGATCGGGTCATCTCTTACCTCTAAACATTGACCCAAGGCTTCACATTGAGCATGATATAGAAGATTTCAAAGCCAAAAATCTTATATTTCATCTTCTCTTGGTAAGACCTTTATTTTAACTTAGAAATTTTTTATTTTCACCATGAATTTTTCCAACATTATGGAAAATCTGAAATTTAGGATTTTTGATGAAAAAGTTTGAAGAAAGCTCATGGTGAAAAGTTTCTTACCAAATAATCTTAGTTGGAGAGTTAGATTTATGACTTTATAATTTATTTGGATTTCATAGAACTTCCAATGGCTCTACGAGTAAAGAGAGGAAGGCCGTCAGATGATTTTGATGCACAAAGATTTGTCAATTTCAAGGCCCAACATAGTTATAACACTCAAATAGAATCAATAAAATTGATCTAGGAATGGGCATTTGCTATCCTGGGTGGCGAGATCGAGAGGTTGATCATTGCCAGAAATTGGGGAAGGTTTTGCTACTTCTTTGAAGTAGCAATTGTACCAATGATTCAAGAGTTTTAGGCCAACTTGAGGTTCACTAGTGACGATCACATCCTTGTAAGAGGTAAGCAAGATGAATTTTTTGGAGAAATGATCAATGCTTTTTATGGGTTGAGGAATGTATTTCCTGATGAATACGCTTTTCAATGAATATGCTGCATCGTGATGACTGGTTCATCACTGGATGAAGTGATTGTATTTTTGACTGATGGAAAAGGAGAATGAAAGATTAAGAATAACAAAATATTTAACTTCTTTACCTCCTTATTGACTAGGAAGTCAAAGGTATGACATCACTTCATTTGTGCTAATATAGTGTTTTTAGATGCATTTTTATACCTATTTTTGAGATATTGCGCTTTAATGGAAGGTATTTGTGTGTTTTTCTTTCAGATACAGGTAAAAAGGTGAAATATGCTTAAAGGAGTGAAAAAGGATCAAATTTGGAGCAAATAAGTGAAAAATGGGCAAGATTGTTTTGGCGCCTAAGCGCCAGATCCGGCGCTTAAGCGCCAGTTAATTAGAGAAGGCAGTGCCTAAGTGTCAGAGACCCCACGCTTAAGCGCTAGTGGCAGTTAGTGAATGAGTAAATTCGATTTTTGCAAATTTTGAAGAGGTTTTTGAGGCACCCATTGGCTTAATAGGTGGTTACAACCGCCATTAAAAGTTCTAAAATTGGGGAGTTAGTTAGAGAGATTTTTAGGCACCACATATTTATCCTTTTTATTTTAGTTTTATATTGAAAGTATTATAAAAGAGAAGAGATTCAAAGGAACTTCAAGAGTTTGGTGGAGGACTTGAGATAAGTTTTTATCTTTTGTTTTAGACTACTTTTGCTTTTAATTGAGGCTTGTTGTTGGTTTGACAATGATTTTTACTTTTAAACTAAAGTGTGGTTTTATTTTCTCTATGGATTCTGAGTAGTCCTCTTTATCTTTCTTCTTAAAATGATAAGTAATTTAGTGTTGGATGGAAGTTGTGGCGAGTATTGATCCTTAATGTTGGAAGAAGTTGTGATGATTTTCATAGATGCACTTCATTTACTTCTTGATTTGTCTTGATTTGGCCAATCCGCAATCCGGATGTTAAAATTTGTTATGAGAACATGTAAGAACCGGCCTGGTATTGTCTCAGTCAACAATTAGAAGGAATCACATGAGGTTGTATGAATGAGAATGTAGTTCATATGACTTAGTGCAAATAAATAGGAAAATATTCATTGAAGGTTGTAGAGTTAGAGGACTTTAAAGTGACAGGTTAAAGCCCCCAACTTAGTTCAAATATTCATTGAAATGTTAGCCTCCAGGTGGAGGGAATCGAGGTAACTATAGAGTGAGAGCTAGTATCTTCTCTGCCGAGCAGATCTTCAGAACTATTCAATATTCAAACTTTAATCAAACTTTAAATTAGCCTATGTTCTTTATAGTATCTCTAGTAAGGGTAAAGAATATTATTGCTCCTTTTTGGCACAACACAATTTGCATACTTTCATAATAGAATTCCTATTATTTATTACTGATTAGTTATAAGAAGAAAGATATTTTTCATCTTTAGTTCTTTTCTTCTGCAAATACTCTAGTATTTTTTTAAATTGTTATTGTTCTATTATAATATTGAAAATACCAAAAATATTTAAATTTTCATTACAACAAGGATCATCTTTAGTTTAAATAATTATCTTCCAAAAATAGAAAGTTTCTAAAATTGCATATTGCATAATCTCCCTGTTGGTTTTGATATTCAGGTCTTAATCAAAAGGTCCTATATTACTTGATAATGATAAGTATACTTGCGTAGTATCCCAGTATATATAATCTAAAAGTTAAATTCTTATTTTTCTTCACGATCAAGTTTTTGATTTTGTTACAAAATAAGGAAATATAAGTAAATAAGGAAATATACAAAATAAGGAAATATAAGTGAAAAATGTAATCAAAATTATTGTTATACTGTTGCATTTAAGAAGTAATATGGGATCAAGTTTTTGGCGTCATTGCCGGGGAGAGATTGATTTTAAAAATAAATTTCTATTTTTAGAAAGTTTTATTTAAACTTTAAATGTTATTGTATCTTATTTTGAGTGTTTTTTTTATTATTTTAGTGTATGTGTAGTTCATGTTCTGAAGGACTAGTGCTCTACGATTCTAAATTAGAGAGAACTATTAGAAAAAAATTAGAAAATCCAAAAAAATTAAAAATCTTAAAAAATCTTAAAAATTTATAGAAATGGCAGACCAGAATGATCAAAATGCTGAAATTCTTCAAGAGTTTAGACCTTTAAGAAATTATGTCAACCCTACTGTAGATGAACTTCATTGTAGTATTCAAAAACCTAATGTAGTGGATAATTCATTTTAGCTTAAACCTGCTATTATCCAAATGATATCAAATAACCAATTTTGGGGATCACCAACTGAAGATCCAAATTTACATCTTACCAATTTTCTAGAATTTTACGCTACATTTAAATACGATGGTGTATCAGATGATGCCATAAGACTTAGGTTATTTCCTTTCTCATCGAGGGATAAAGCTAAGATGTGGTTGAATTTGTTAGCACCTGGATCTATCAGAACTTGGGGTGATTTAGCACAATAATTTCTTGCTAAATATTATTTTAATCAGTTTGAAGGGGAATCTATTTATGAAGCATGAGAACGATTTAAAGAACTCTTAAGAAAGTGTCCACACCATGCTATAGCAGATTAGTTAATAATTCAAACTTATAATGGATTAGTTGGATCTCTTATATCAATTATCGATGCCGTTGCTGGTGGTTCATTGATGTCAAAACCAGTTCATGACGCTTATGCTTTAATTGAAGAAATCAATACCAATAATTTTCAATGGCCTTCTGAGAGGGTGAATCCTAAGAAAGTAGCCAATATTCATGAAACTGATGCATTTACCATGTTAGTGAATCAAGTTGCTCTAATTTCAAGGAATTTAGACTAATTTGGAATGAATTTTTCTCAACCAATTTCCATGATTGAAGAGAATTCATTAGGACAAATGGTAGATTCTCAAGCATCATTAGAAACTTTGAATGCCATAAATAACAAACAGAATAACCCATATTCGAATTATTATAACCCAGGTTGGAAGAACCATCCCAACTTTAACTGGAATAACAATTCAGGTGGTAATAATCAGCAATGGGGGAACAAGCAAGGAAACCCATTAGGAAACTCGAACAATCAAGAGAATAATAATTATAGATCTACTTATCCTTAAGGTTTCAATAGTAATACACAATTTAAGGAGAAAATTTTTTTATAGAAGAAGTGGTGTTACAAATGGGAAATCAATTATAAAGTCAAGGAGCTACAATTAGAAATATTAAGAATCAACTTGGGCAAATTGCAAATTCATTAAGTAATAGATCCCAATGAACACTTCCTAGTAATACTGAATCAAATCATTCTGAAAGACCTATTTCTCCACTAAAAATTGATTTGAAAAAACCACCACCTCCATTTCCTCATAGACTTCGTCAACAGAAGTTGGATAAGCAATTTTCAAAAGTTTTGGAAATATTTAAGAAGCTTACAATTAATATTCCATTTGTTGAAGCCTTAAAACAAATGCCTAGCTATGCAATGTTTATGAAGGATATTCTCAACAGGAAAAGGAAGTTTAAAGGTAATGAGACTGTTGCACTTAGTGAGGAGTGTAGTGTGATAATTCAGAAAAAGCTTCTTGAAAAGCTTAACAATGGTGGTAGCTTTACAATTCCATGTGCAATAGGAGACAAATTTTATGGGAAAGCTTTATGTGATTTAGGACAACAGAGAAGTCTAATGCCATTATCAATATTTAAAAAATTAGGATTAGGAAAAATATCCTCTACTACTATAACTCTGCAGCAAGTAGATTGTTTATAACATATCCTAAAGGAGTTATAGAAGAAATATTAGTGAAAGTGGATCAATTTATCTTTCCTGTTGATTTCGTTGTGCTTGATATGGAGGAAGATAAGGAGATACCTATATCATTTTGAGGAGACCTTTCCTAGCCACAGGAAGAGCAATGATAGATGTGTAGAAATGAGAATTAACAATGCACGTCAATGTTGAAACTGTTACTTTTAACATTTCAAGATAAATGAAATATCTTGCAAAAGGTAAAGATGATGAATGTTTTAGAATGGATGTTAAAAGATATCTAAGCGAGTGTCATTTCAAAACAACTTAGGAAGAAAAATAAGAAAAATCTGAAGAAAAAGATTTGGAACATAAGCAAGAAGAGGAATTAGATCGATGTGAAGAACTTTCTAAGGAAGATTCAAACTATGTTCGAGAAAATTTGAAATTTTGGACACGATAGACAAAGATAAATCATTTTAGATAAATCATGGACACGATAGACAAAGATAAATCATTTTATCCATCAATTGAAAAACCTCCTGAACTTGAGTTGAAGTTACTTCCTGAACATTTAAAATATGCAATTCCTCTACTTTACCAGTTATTACCAGTTATAACTTCCTCAAAATTAACGATGGAAGAAGAAGAAAGGTTGATGAAAATTTTGAAAAATTTTAAGAAAGCATTTGGATCGACAATTGCTAATATTAATGGAATCAGTCCTACAATTTGTATGTATAGAATTCATATAGAATAGAACTGCAAACCCAGGGCTGATCCTCAAAGGGGACTGAATCCTATTGTGAAAGAAGTTGTAAAGAAAGAAATTTTAAAGTGGTTAGATGTTGGAATTATCTACCCTATTTCAGATAGTGCATGGGTTAGTCCAATTCACTACGTTCTTAAGAAAGGATTAACTGTAACTATGAATGAACATAATGAGTTAATACCCACTAGACAAGTTACAGGGTGGCTAATATGCATTGATTATATAAAATTAAATCTTGCCACTAGAAAAGATCATTTTCCACTACCCTTTCTAGATCAAATGCTGGATAGACTAGCTGGGCATAAATACTTTTGTTTTTTAGATGGATATACTGGTTATCACCAAATACAAATATCTCTTGAGGACCAAGAGAAAATAACTTTTACTAGTCCTTATGGTACTTTTGCTTATAGAAGGATGCCCTTTTAGTTTATGTAATGCCCCTACTATATTTCAAAGATGTATGATGACAATTTTTTGTGATTTAATTGAAAAAGGTATTGAAGTATTCATGGATGATTTTTCAGTATTTGGAAATTCATTTGACTCATGTTTAGAACATTTATCTAAAGTTCTTAAGCGCTGTGAAGAAACAAATTTAATCCTATTGGGAAAAATGTCAATTTATGGTAGCAGAAGGAATTGTATTAGGTCATCAAATATCAAAAAATTGTATGAAAGTAGATCCTGCTAAAATTCAAGTGATCGCTAATTTATCTTATCCAACAAATGTAAGGGAAATTAGGAGCTTTCTAGGATATGCTGGATTCTATAGGCGATATATTAAAGACTTTTTAAAGATTGCTAGCCTTTATGTCATTTATTGGAAAAAGATGTAATTTTCAATTTTGATGAGGAATGCCTATTAGCTTTTAAGTTATTAAAAGAAAAATTAATCACTGCACCAATTATAGTTTCACTAGACTGGGGAAAACCTTTTGAATTGATGTGTGAAGCTAGTGATTATGTTATTGGAGCTGTTTTAGGACAAAGATATGATAAAATTTTCAAAGTTATTTACTATGCTAGTAAAACTCTTAATGAAACTCAAATTAATTATACAACTACTGAAAAAGAGTTATTAGCAATAGTATTTGCTTTTGATAAATTTAGATCATATTTGATTGGAACTCATTGTGTAGTGCATACAGATCATTCTGCTATTAAGTATTTAATGAATAAGAATGATGCTAAACCTAGACTTATAAGATGAATTCTTTTTTTGCAAGAATTTGATTTTAAAATAGTAGATCGAAAGGGGATTGAAAATCAAATTGTTGATCATTTGTCCAGACTTGAATTAGAGAAACCACTCTTTTTTGGAAATGAATATAATGAATATTTTCCAGATAAAAAATTGTTCACTATTAATGAGTGGTGTGTTCCATGGTATGCCGACATTGTAAAATTTATTTGTAGTGATATTATACCCTATAGAATGACATACCAACAGAAGAGGAAATTTATTT
>NW_018250734.1:25004-25390 GCF_001263595.1 Phalaenopsis equestris | reverse complement strand
CTAAGACTTATTTTTGGGACGGGACGACCAATTTTTATATAAATAAGGAAAGGATCTGATTATTCAAAGATGTGTACCATTAGAATAAACTTATGAGATTATCCAAAAATGTCATAATTCTGATGTCAGCGCTATTTTGGGGGAATGGTTTGGTTGTGAGGTTGCCCGTAAGAAGCTGCCGGTCATCAGAATCGAAATCCAGTCACCCGCTTCGGAAGGACGTTGAAGTATGAAATCAAACTGACCCCATATTTTTCATAGTTTAAAATGAAAGAGCACTGTACCTCAAATCTTGTATCTATCCCGAAGGATAAACACAAGAATTGAGGATGAGGCTCAATCAAAATAAACTAAGGAAAGTATGACGTCCATTTGGTCTGCGAAAC
>NW_018250734.1:23224-24197 GCF_001263595.1 Phalaenopsis equestris | reverse complement strand
TAAAGTTAATTAGAGCGACACCAGTTAGGATCCTACGGTTCCCTCGTTCCGGCATCACTATTTTCTATTGGATTCACTTAGTCCAAATGAACTTACTAAACCCAAGTTAATGAGTTCCATAATTTCATTTAAACCGTGGGAAGCCTCGTATGAACCGTAGGTTACCTCCTCCGAGGGATTCCCGATCATCTGATAGAGACATATTAATTTAATTGAAGTTGTGATTTTGTGTGATGTTTGTGATTAAATTTTGAGTTGTTTTATATTTTGAATGTTGTGGCGTTGAATTTTATCTTGGTTGATTTTAGTTTTGGTTTTGCGTATGTGGCTATCGTGATGGTTTTAGTTTTCATGCAGGGTGACATCGTTGTTTAACATGCACATTTGCAGGTATAAAAGTACAGTACGAAAGTACAAGAAGGACAACGCTGAAAACTATAAAAGTGTACCTGGCGAGTCTTCTCGTTCCACCACCTGAAACTTAAAATGCATGTTAGTGCATTTATGAAGAGCAGGAAAAATTAGCAGGAAAAATAGAGTTCTGAGGGGTTTTCCTAACTCTATGTCATATTTTGGTGAGTCTTTAAAAGTTTAATTGAGAATGATTTCATTAAGAGAATAATATTAAGTTTAATAGCCCTCTGAGGTATCCAACAAGTTAGGAGAGGGAAGCAGGTCCATGCCTCTCTCTCACCAACTAGTGAAAAGCCTCGAGTCCATTTAAACTTATTATATTGCTTAATTGTTCATCCTGTAAATATCCTTAATGCTCAGTGAACATTGATGTCTCAATTATCCCTAAGAAAGGGGTAATTATCATTTATCATTCAATTTAAGAATTATGTGGGTGAAGACCCTTAAAGGGGCAAGTTAGTGTAATTTGAACACTTAGCAAAATTTTAAACCTAATTGGGCTTAGTGGTGTTTCAAGGATGTTTGATATAATTATGTTTATTTCTCTAATCCTCATTTA
>NW_018250734.1:13969-20538 GCF_001263595.1 Phalaenopsis equestris | reverse complement strand
TGTTAGGACTGGTCACTAAGTCCAACTAATGGCTGTGGTGGAGTTAATTTGGTGGCTTTAAGGTGGTTAGGTCACATTTAGTGCATGGGTCCAAATGGGTGCAAATGACCAAAACTTGGTTAGGATAGCAATGTCAATTGGCGCAATTGATTGTTGAATTTGGTGTATATGATCATAAGGAACAACTTTGGTGAAGGATGGAAGTGGTTTTGAGTCCAATTGGGGGGTAAATTTGAAGGAATTTTGACCTTTAATCAATTTGGTCATGTTGGGCTAGGCTTAGGTCTAGCTTGGGTTAGCCTTGGGCTAAGTCCAAATTGATTGCTGTAAATGGTCAATAGGGACCTCATGAAGAGTTTTCAACATGAATTGGATGCCAATTTGGAGGTTAAGGCAATCAATTGGGTGAAATTTGGGGACTTAGCCAATTTGGGGCTAAATTTGGGAATTTTGGATTTAGGCCAAAATCAAATGGATATGAGGCTCCACCAAGGTAAATTGATGGTTGATTTTTATGTATAGGAATGTTATCAAGATTTTCAACATCAATTGGGGCCAATTGACTAGGCTATGGGTTCAACTTGGTGAGATTAAGTCATATGGTCAAAATTGGGGTTTTAACCTAAATCAAAATTTGGCTCAAATTATGGACCAATTGAGCTTAGATTTGGTTTAGTTTGGTCATATAAAAAGTGAATTTGAGTTTAGGATGGGAATTGGGCTCAATTGAGATTAAATTGATGGACATTTGAGATGGATTTGGGGAAATTTGAGTCTTTAAAGGGTAATTTGGGGATTTTGGTTAAATATGGTCAAACTGGCAAAATTGGGTCATGTGGTAGTTAAGAAAAATAAAATTAAAAATATTTAGGATTTATTGGGATTTTCTGGGAATTTTTGGAATTTCTGGGATTTTGGGTCCTTTGGGCCAAAGAGGGGTATTTTGGTAATTAGGGGGTGCCTTAGGGGTCAAAAGGCCAAGATGGGTATTTTGGTAGAGTTGAGGCACCAATCATCACCAATAAGCCATGGACCAAAGGAAAACCCATTTTGGGTCCTCTACATAGCGGTCTTAGCCAAACAGATTTAGGGGACCATCTACACGAGTATCCCAAAAGATCAAGGGATCTAGGTTAGAAATTTGAGCTCAGGGTTGTGGGTGAATGGGGTGTAGATGAGTGTAATGAGTGCCTTAGCTCCAGACCAACACCCAAGGCAAAACCTAAGGTCCAGCAATCCTAAGGGTGACTCATCCTGAGTTTCCCCCACAGTGATCCCACCTACTAAGTACTTAGAGGTTGAGACCAATATGTGGAACTTCAAGTTGAGAAGAGAAGGGTAGAATTTCTAATGGTGAGGGTTTCAAGTCTAGTCTTCTAGGAATAGTCAACAGGAAAAGTCCTATGGCTAGACCCTAGGCTACTAAAGAGGACAAACTAAACCTCAACCAAAAATGAGGTCAACATCTGATTTTGGGGGACATTTTGGTGTTGATAAAACAACATACAAAATTTTATAATCTAGATTCTATTGGCCTACAATTATTAGAGATGTTAATACTTATATCAAAACTTGTGATATATATAGAAGTTTGAGCAATATTTCTAGAAGAAAAGAGATGCCCCTCAATTATATGCTAGAAGTTAAAATATTTAATGTTTGGGGATTAGATTTCATGAGATTAGATTTCAAATATTTAATGTTTGGGGATTAGATTTCATGAGACCATTTATTTATATATTCTTAAATTTATATATTCTTTTAGCAGTGGACTATGTATCCAATTGGATAGAAGTTGTTGCTTTACCTTGATGTGACACTTAAAGTGTTGCAAATTTTTTGAAAATGAACATATTTTATAGATTTGGGATGCCGAGAGTCATCATTATTAATGAGGGAAGTAATTTTAGAAATGCCATAATGGAAAAGTTTTTAAAGAAATATCATATAAATCATAGGATTGCTACTGTTTGTCATCCTCAGACAAGTGATTTGGCTGAATTATCTAATCAGGAAATTAAAAGAATTATGGAAAAATATGTGAATCTAACAAAAATGGATTGGTTAGTCAACTTGGCTATGTTTTGTGGGCTTATAGGACTGCATACAAAACTCCTATAGGAATGTCCCCATATAGGCTAATATTTAGGAAAGCTTGTCACTTACCAGTTGAACTTGAGTATAAAGCATATTGGACGATTAAAGAGTTCAATTATAATTAGAAAGATGTTGGTAAGAAAATATAATTACAATTAAATGAGCTTGAAGAGATAAGGAATGAATCTTATGAGAGTGCTAAGATTTACAAAGAAAAGATGAAGATGTGGCATGATTGAAGGATTCTTACTAAAAATTTTCAACCAGGGCAACAAGTTTTGCTGTATAATACAAGGTTAAGATTATTTTCAGGCAAACTTAAGTCCAGGTGGATGTGCCCATTTATTGTGATAAATTTGTTCCTTATGGAGTTTATTCTTATGGAGCTGTGGATATTAAACATCCTAAGTCTGAGAAAATATTTAAAGTTAATAGACATAGATTGAAACATTATTTTATAGGTGATTAGCATAAGTTTAATAATGGAATGATGTTGGGTCAACCAGAATAAGCACTGGTTACATATGGCTGACGACGTAAAACCAAGCGCTTTGTAGGAGGCAATCCATAATTATCAGAGTGTTTTTATTTTTACTTCTATTTTAAGTGTGATTAAGAAAATTGGGGTTGTATTTTTGAGACTATTATGCGTTAGTACTGATTTTAAGATTTTATTTAATGATTTAGACATGTTAGAATAAGAATTTGGACGTTAAGTTGACTAGTGCAAAAATGTGCACTGGCGCTTAAGTACCAGATTTGGCGCTTAAGCGCGGTAGTTTTAACACATGTGCAAAATTCATATTCTAGAAGGGAAAACTACCAATTAGTTTGTAAAAATGTGCCAAGGCAGTTTCTAAATGTGTCTAGGAGTTATTGGAAGAATTTAGGCCTATAAATAGAAGGGTTTTGTGAAGGAATTTTAGGCTAGATAATTTCTAGCCCTAAAGTCTAAGAGAGAGAAAATTTTTGAGATAATGTCTTCATGGGAGATGGATTTGAAGAAGAAGGAAGAAACCATGAGGAAAGAAGGAAGAATTGAAGAAGAAGGAAGAAACCATGAGGAAGAAATTCATTAGTTAAAGTGCACAAGAGAAGTAAAATGGTTTCTTAGCCGTTAGGATTGAGAAAGATTGTATCAGAGCACGTCACCACCGTCCGTTTTATCAACTTTATATTCTAATTGCCCTTGCCCTTATCAACATTATATTCCAATTGCCTTAGGTGAGACTAAGGAAAGACCTGAGTTTGTCCCATCAAATGAAGAGTGGAATTAAGTTTTATGTTTGAGTATATTTGTTTGGAGTCATTGTGTTTACATGTTAGTGTTTTTTTTAGGGTTTATGACTTTTTATGAGTTTAATTGTGAAATGATTGTTAAGGGTCTAAATTTAGGAAGATTTTCTCATCCAAGACTATTTGGAGTGAGAATTAAGGGTTAATTATATTTGTACTTATTTGTGAATTAATATAAGTTTGTTTGTGTGAACATTTCTGTTATTTTTAGCTTTGAATTGAAATGGTTATTATGGAGAATTTTGACAGAGAGGGGAGTTATAGGAAGTTGAAAATAGTCATTTAAGTGCTATGAGACCATTTAATGGTAGTTTACTTAGGCAAATAGTGCATTATACTTTAATTTAAAAATTTTGAAAATCATGCACTGGCACCTAAGCACCACATTTAGCGCTTAAGAACGAGCCAACCCGAGAGGCAGTGCCTAAGCGCCACTTATCCGTGCTTAAGCGCCGGTTCACGAAAACAGGTTCATGAAAGGTTAAAAGTGAAATTTCAGCCCGAAAATCACCATTTTTAGTGCCACTGTCACCTTCAACCTCTCAAGTTCACGATTTTTGTGGGCTAGGGCACATTTAAAGTGAAGATATCTTGGTGAAATCAAGTGAAATTTGCTAGATGCAAGTTCCTTGAGGTAAGAGCTTTACTTCTATGCAAAAATTTTGGATTTTCACCATGTATTTTGAGCACATTTGGAGAAATTTGAAAATCAACTATTCATGGTAAAAAATGAGGAAAAATCTATGAAAATTGCATGGGAAGTTTAGTTTGTGCTTTTGGAAGTTTAGTTTACTAGTTTAGACTTGATTTTTGAAGATAATTTTGGAATTTATAAAATTTGTAGAATGATGCCAAGAATGAAGAGGAGCAAATGAAAGAGCCCTTTCGATTTGAGTAAATTTATTAGTTTGAAGGCTCAAGATTGGTATAGTGATGCGTTTCAATCACGATAACTAATTTGGGAGCGGTGTTTTAAGAATCCAGGTGGAGAAGTGGAAGATCTGATTGTTCACCGACAATGGGAACAATTTTGTTATTTTTTTGCTATTGTCGTTATTTCTATTGTTAGGGAGTTCTATGCTAACCTCCCTGAGGCTGAAGATGAAGAGTTATGGTTCGAGGAAAGTTGGTACCTTTTCACCAGAGGTAATCAACTTGTTCTATTATCTACCACTTGATACCTTATGTTTTTATGCAAATTATAGTCCGACTGAAGCGGATTTAGACAAAATTATTTCTTACTTGACTGTTGGAAGAGGACTCTGGAAGATCACTAATGAAAGGAGAGTCAACTTCCCAACTTCAAACTTATGTACACCTTCAAATTCCTGACACTACTTTTTTTCTACTCATCTGCTTCCAACAAATCATCTCTGTGAAGTTACAAGAGAGAGAGCGACATTAAATTATTTTATCTAGGAAGGAAAACTCACAACATTAGAGCTTTGATCTATCACACTATCATCAGTTTTGCCACAACTGTTACTACCACATGCCTGAGATTTGCTTCCTTGATCTTTTCTTTGTGTGAGCAAGCTAGAGTTAAATATGATAGCTGAGAAGAAATATTGTTACCTTTAAAGCCCATCACTAGGGTGAATGTGAAGACTTATTTTGAGCATTCTCTTTTTGGCTGGAGAGGAGGATTTTCCAGGAGCTATGGAATGGGGACGTCTGCTGCTTCTACTTCTAGACCATCTACCTCTCATGCTTCTACATCTAAAGGTGAGTCTACTGAGACCCGAAATGCATTATTACAGAGGATGATGGACAATATCAACTATACCACTAATAAGGTAAGAAATTTAGAAAGCTTTCCAGGTCATACAAATGGGTATAGTAGGAGAAAGTGTAATTATGAAGAGAAATTCCACTCGTCTCTGAAGATCCTAATTAGAGGGGACCCAGGAGTGCAATTTCCTCCATATCCTAGATACCCTGATTATGAATTTACAAATGTCTGGAATAGCGGTGGTTCTGAAGATGATGTGGAGGAGTACTGATTTATTTCTATGTCTATAATATGTGTTAGACTATGTGTTTAGGACTTGTGAGTTGTGTTGTGTTATTTATTTTTATATTAAGGACTATGTGGTATGGTACTGCTACATTTGCATCTGTGTTGATTTGGACTATGTATTATGTTTTAGACTTTGATGTTTTTTTGTTTTTGTGATATTTGTATTAGTTAATGTTTTGTTTTTAAATTCTAGGGTAGTAAATGTTGTGAGTTTTGTGATTAGTTAGTTTAGAACTTTACTTAAATCTATGTCTTATGAAAAGATTAAAAATCTTGCTAACATAGATCTTAAATTTAAATTTCAGAAACTACTACCCTGTATATTTCTTTTATCATGTTTGTGTGTTTGTTTTTATGTTGAGATTGTGAAGTCAAAGTTAGTGTGTTAGTTTGCTTTTATGTTTATACCCACTGCTTAGAAGTCTATTGAATCTCTACATGTTGAATTGAAATGAAAACATTAGAAAATTTGATCAAAATTAATTTTCCTCCTATTTTTAGTTTTTCTACTTGTATCATTAGGGTTTAAAAATTCTTGTTAGCATGTTATTTTAAATTTTCATTCTTGCTTATATATATCTGATGCTAAAGTGTTTAATCTATTAGAAATTTAAGTTTGGGGGGGATTAAAAATATTTTCAAAACTGGAATTTTATTTTTTTTCAAATGTGCTACAAGTGAATTTTATTTAAAAAGAAAAAAAGTGATTATGTATATGAAGTTATATTAGGTAAGTGAAATTTGATTTTAGAAATGAGTAAGAAAATTTAGTTGAAATTTTTTAGTAATGAAGAAAAACTTTAAGTTAAAAGTTTTTATTGAAGAAAATGTTTAATATAGTGTAACTATCTTCAGTAAGAAAAATTATATTTTTAAAAAATTTAGATAATTTAGACTTTTATTTTTCATACTTAAATTTCTTTTATTAAAACAAATTTCAAAACTATTATTATATTTATAAGTAAAAGACTTATATCAAAACTTTGCTTTAGGAGAGGAGAAGTGGAATTCAAAATTATTAAAGGCCTATCCAGATATACTAATCCTTGCCTGAAAAAGAAAAGAAAAAGAAAAGGAAAAAAAGAGAGAAAAAATAGGGAAGAAAAAGAGAAAAAGGTTATGGAGGAGAAGCTTAAGGATTAGTGCCTAATCAAAA
>NW_018250734.1:12873-13789 GCF_001263595.1 Phalaenopsis equestris | reverse complement strand
TTTCTAAACTTTAAGTTGGTCTCATTTACTGAATATTTTTTCTAAATTGGACTACTATATTTCTAAATCTAAATTTTAGTAACTCCTAAAGAAACTCATATACATATCATACTTATTTAGTTTTTAAACATTGATGTGTCACTTGAGGAAAAGTAATATTTTAAGTTTGAGGGATTTTGGTACACATAAAATATATAATATTTTTAGACGCATTTTATACCTATTTTTGAGATATTGCACTTTAATGGATGGTATTTGTGTGTTTTACTTTCAGGTACAGGTAAAAAGGTGAAAAATGCTTAAAAGAGTGAAAAAGGATCAAATTTGGAGCAAATAGGTGAAAATTGGGAAATAGTGCTTTGGCACCTAAGCGTCAGATCCGGCTAAGCACGCTTAAGTGCCAGTGGCAGTTATTGGAAGAGTAAATTCAGTTTTTTGTGAATTTTTAAGAGGTTTTTGAGGCACCCATTGGCTTAATAGGATGTTATAACCACCATGGATGAAAATTATTGCGAGAGGCATCTCTTGGAGAAATACATCAAATCAAGACATATTTTGAAATTTTGGAGATTTATAAAAGAATAAAGATTGAGTGTTTGAAAGTGTGCTTGAAAAGAGAAAGTTATGAAAGTTCTTGAATTGAGGAGTTAGTTCGAAGAGATTTTCAGGAACCACATATTTATATTATCCTTTTTATTTTAGTTTTAATATTGAGAGTGTTGTAAAAGAGAAGAGATTCAAAGGAACTTCAAGAGTTTGGAGGACTTGAGATAAGTTTTTATCTTTTGTTTTAGACTAATTTTGGTTTTAATTGAGACTTGTTGTTGGTTTAACAATGATTTCTACATTTAAACTAAAGTGTGGTTTTGTTTTCTCTATGGATTCTGAGTAGTTTTATTTATCTTTCTTCTTAAAA